>NC_041405.2:44764839-44883602 GCF_900747795.2 Erpetoichthys calabaricus
ATAATATATATTATATATATATATATATATATATATATATATATATATATATATATGTGAATGTATATATATATACAATGTGAATGTATATACAGTAATCCCTCCTCCATCGCGGGGGTTGCGTTCCAGATCCACCCGCGAAATAGGAAAATCCGCGAAGTAGAAACCATATGTTAATATGGTTATTTTTAGAATGTCATGCTTGGGTCACAGATTTGCGCAGAAACACAGGAGGTTGTAGAGAGACAGGAACGTTATTCAAACACTGCAAACAAACATTTGTCTCTTTTTCAAAAGTTTAAACTGTGCTCCATGACAAGACAGATATGACATATCTGTCTCACAATTAAAAGAATGCAAACATATCTTCCTTTTCAAAGGAGTGCAAAGCAAGCAGTCAAAAAAAAAATCAATACGGCTTTTTGGCTTTTAAGTATGCGAAGCACCGCCGGTACAAAGCTGTTAAAGGCGGCAGCTCACACCCCCTCTGTCAGGAGCAGGAAGAGAGAGAGAGAGAGATAGCGAGAGACAGATAAAAAAATCAATACGTGCCCTTTGAGCTTTTAAGTATGCGAAGCTCCGTGCAGCATGTCCTTCAGGAAGCAGCTGCACACAGCCCCCCTGCTCACACCCCCCTACGTCAGCGCAAGAGAGAGAGAGAGAGAGAGAAAGTAAGCTGGATAGCTTCTCAGCCATCTGCCAATAGCGTCCCTTGTATGAAATCAACTGGGCAAACCAACTGAGGAAGCATGTACCAGAAATTAAAAGACCTATTGTCCGCAGAAACCCGCGAAGCAGCGAAAAATCCGCGATATATATTTAAATATGCTTACATATAAAATCCGCGATGGAGTGAAGCCGCGAAAGGCGAAGCGCGATATAGCGAGGGATCACTGTATATATATATATATATATATATATATATATATATATATATGTGAATGTATATATATATATATATATATATATATATATATATATATATATATATATGTGTAATATATATATATATATATATATATATGTGAATGTATATATATATATATATATATATATATATATATATATATTATATAGTAAGTATATATATATATATAATATATATATATATGTAATATATATAATATATATATATATATATATATATATATATATATGTGAATGTATATATATATATTATATATATATACAATGTATATATATGTGAATGTGTGTATATATATATAAATATATATATATATATATATATATATATATATATATATATATTTATATATATATATATATATGTAGATGTGTATATACGTATGTATATGTAGATATGTGTATATGTAGATATGTATATATATATGTATATGTATATGTATGTTTATGTGTGTGTGTGTGTATATTATATATATTTATATAAAAGACAGCAACACTCATAACAATGACAACACAATTACATTGACAATCATGTTACGTTATTTTTAAAATGTTTCCTTTTTTTTTTTTTTCATAACCTCTTTAACACACTACTTCTCCGCTGCGAAGCGCGGGTATTTTGCTATATTATATATATAAAAGACAGCAACACTCATAACAATGACAACACAATTACATTGACAATCATGTTACGTTATTTTTAAAATGTTTCCTTTTCTTTTTCATAACCTCTTTAACACACTACTTCTCCACTGCGAACCGCGGGTATTTTGCTATTTATCTATATATATATATATATAAAGGAGAGTTGGGATCCGAGAGACTGTGTTTGTGTGTTTGTGGAGGGATGGAGAGTTAAGGCGGGTGTTGGAGTCACGTGATCATCTCCCCTCCCATTCACCTCATTTCATTCACTTCATTTCGCTCCGAGCTGAGCTTCGCAGCTGGCGCGGTCTTGCTGTTCTTGATTTGCTTTTCACATGGCCAAGTATACGTTGCATGTTCAAGAGTAAGCTCAGCGCACAACTTGGTCATATTACAACCGGAGGGGCGAACTGACAACATGGTATACAAAGAGATCCTTATATAGAGATATATATATATATATGTAGATATGTAAATTTGTATATGTATATATATATATATATATGTGGATGTGTATATGTATATATATGTATATGTAGATATGTGTATATGAAGATATGTATATATATGTATATATGTTTATGTATATATATGGTTACATAACCTCTTTAACACACTACTTCTCCGCTGCAAAGCGTGGGTATTTTGCTATATGTATATATATATATATATATATATATATGTGTCTGTATGTGTATATATATATATATATATATATATATATATATATATATATATATATATATATATATATATGTGTGTATGTATGTATGTGTGTGTATGTATGTGTGTATATATGTTGATATATGTATATATATGTGGATGTCTATATATATATATATATATATATATATATATATATATATATATATATATATATATATAATATGTAGATATGTTTATATGTAGATATGTTTATATGTAGATATGTATATAAGTATATATGTTTATGTATATATATGTTTACATAACCTCTTTAACACACTACTTCTCCGCTGCGAAGTGCGGGTATTTTGCTAGTTAAACTATAACATTTAAAAAGTTTGTTTTATTTATATGTTCAACATTTCTTTCCTAACATTGTCATCCTACATTTACACATATTGTAGACACGGAACACACATGAAATGTATGTTTTCCAAATAATATATTATTTACCCTATACAATTCTAGACACCTTACTCCCAGATAAATAGACTTCATGTGCCTCTTTTGGGGATGAGATAGCTAGTTGCTTGTGCTGTTTGACACATTTGCAAAACAAAGGCGCTGACGAGGTTCAACAGAATTTAAGGTGCCCCGACATTACAAATATTTTCGTAGGCTTCAGGGATTCTGGTGTTAAGGGTTAGGCTTTCTTTCTGCCACTCACCCTGTCAAACTTGCAGCACAAAGTCTCATCTTAACAGTAGAAACCAAGATTTGCTTTTTTCGACCACTGTGCTTCAAGCTGTTCTGTTCTGACTTTGGGTCTGCCAGATCTCTTTCTGTCAGAGTTTCTTCCAGTTTCCAGTTACTTTTGGATTGTGTAGGACACCATACTCACTGACCCTTTTTTTTGGGGGGGTAATTTCTCTAAATGAAAGATGTATTCTTCTAAGAGTAATGAATCAAGGTCTCATATCATTTGTTAATTGCCATTTTCTTGTCATTATCACTGGACTTTACAACTTTCTACAGTATAATATTGACCAAGTTGTACTTCAGAGGGCATAGTAAGTCTTTCCTAAGTCTGCTGTAAGACAGTCGGAGTGTTTTAAAGTAATCAACAGAAATTGGGGCACCTCTGCAAATTGGTTGCTTCAGCTTGCAAGGCTTAATTTATTTTAATTGCTACAGAACATCTGTAGGTTGTAACCTATTAATTGTTCCCTGAAGAAGTCCCATTTTTAATATTCTAAAATTCCCTTTTTTCAGTTTTTGTTTACCTAAACTTTAAGTTAAACCTCTGGCATCTCGCTGCTTACCATTTTAGGTTATTTGTTGTATTTCATCAGATTAACTTTGAAGATAAACTGGAAAAACTGAGATGTTCTAAAACTATTGCACATTAGTGTATAATGCTGATATCATGCGATTACTTGTGAAACACTGAGAGTAGAGTCTTGATCTTGGTCTTAATTGAAAGCTTATTATGTGATACACACTAGTGAAGCACAAAAAGTTGGATAGCGGCAACTTCTGCAAAGTTATTGGCATTCATATCTTTCTTATGGCAAACTCCTCTAGAGGGTGGCATTGCAAAAATGAAAAGAATAATGACAACATCTGCTGAGTGCGAAGTGCAATGCTGTGGCTATTCATCGGAAAAAGAAGAACAGCAGCACCATCTGCTGATTATGAAGTATGGGATACAGAACACATACAGACAAATGCTTGTTAAAACTGAAATGTACTAGTGTCCTCAGACCAAAGTGATTGTTATTGCAAAATACAGTACTACACATCGTGATGGCACGATAAAGAACTCTAGTGGTGACATCTTCTGAGCGTATAGTCAAACACAGGTGGCGAAGAATTACAAACAATAAAATGAAAAGATGCTAAATTGCATAGCAAAGTGAGACATAAGTCTGCCTCTAGAGCCTTTGAGCAACTGGCTTATACTGTGACTTAACAACTTGCCAGACAGGTTTGATTATAGAGAATGCAAAGAACGACAGTGACAGAGAAATGTTTCTTGACAACTTCCATCCCTATTCAGATGTTGCTTTTATTTCTTTACATCAGTGTTTGGTTGAAAAGCAGTAGTTACAAAAGTTTGGATCAGTAATGTCCTTTCTGTGGTGTGGGATTTTTTTCTTACTAAATACGGAAGAATGTATTCCCAAAATGGAAATGTTCTTTCTCTGTTTGAGCCACTATAACTAAAGAAAGATGATATGATTCTGACAGGAACTGAAAGAAGAAACTATCTAGAGCACATAAGGAGTATCAACAGCTCTTTATCATTTGCATTGATGGGAGCCTCTGTTGATAATCCCTAAGACAGTGTGCATATGTTTTCATTTCCATTTTGTTTTAGTATTGGATGTCTGTTAGTTCCACTAGTTTCCATTAAAATCAAAATTTCATTTACACTGTCCAAACCAGATACCTAGGAGTTAAGAGTCTCAGATGTTTTTAAAGTTAGTAATTCAAAAGCTGAAAATCAGTACTGCTCAGTGCATATTTAGATTTAACAATTAAGTTGAGAATAAGTTTCAGTACTTGCATGAACACTGTGCTCCCTATTTTAATTTTTAGATACCCAAGTTGAAATTTTTTTAAAATTTAGTAATGAATTAATGTATTTTTTTCAGCTACAAGAAAACCAGGATGAAATTGAGAACATGATGAATGCAATATTCAAGGGTGTTTTTGTTCACAGATATCGGTGAGTTGTTCTGAATGCCCTTTTTTCATTGTTCATAGTTTTATAAATATACAGTAGTCATTTATTTCCATTGGCAGATTTTTTATTTAACCTCTTTTAAAGCAGTTTTCAACAGAAGTTGACATTGAGAAGTAAGAGCCTAAAGCAACTTCTAAATATAGATAAAAATCATCTCTAGTGGATTGTTTGGTTTTATGCGTAGTTTGCAGCGAAGACCAAAAAGTAAACTGAGACTCTTAACACTTCAGCCATCTGTTTGACTTACTTCATGGTATCAAACACCAGTAGTCACCCATGCTTGCTGATAAACATGCTAATTGAACATCCAACTACATACAAAATTAAGAAGTATGAGCCAGTGTATTCCATTTGTTGTAACCAACAGAAAAAAATGGTACAAGTGCAATACGTTGTAAACAGTGAGACTTACCAGTGCATGCAGGTCATTGTTATGAACTGTATATAATAGGATTCAAAATGATCATATATGAAGTTTTTGGTGCAAGAGAAGAACCAACCGGAAATGTCTGTTATGGAAAAAACTTGTCATATTTTTGGAGGTTTGGGGATGTTTAGAAAGAGAATTGGTTTGACAGTTAAATAAGTAATTTGAATAGCAGCACAGTGACACAACATTTTGTGCCACTGCCTAACAATTATTCACAATGTTCAACACTTTCTGTAGAGTTGGACTATTCTGTCTGTGTGTGTGTCAATTTTTCTCCTTTTCACCATCATGCTGCCCAACACGCTTGAAAAATCATTGTTTAAGCATTCTAATATTATTGATTTATTTTTACATTTCATTTTCATTTCTTAGGTATTTAAATAATCTGTTTCTCTAGTCTTCTTCTGTTTAAAAACACAAGATGGCAAATCCTTTTGTTACCCTACTTTTCCACCCCGTATTTTTTAATGAAACACATTCGCACATAAAAAGAAAATTCCTTGATTCCATAGTGGATTGTGTTAGATTCTAGGGACAAATATATCTTTTTTAATTGTCTCAAAAGCATGTCCAGAAAACTGATTAATGAACACGCCTTCATTTATTCTTTCTTGAGAAAAGCTATGTTAACCACGTATCCTAAAAAGTTACATTTTGCAGTTGTCAAGTTTATGTACGTTGCTAGTCACATTACTTGCCATTTGCTCGTACTTCAAACTAACAAACAAATGAAATGGAAGTGTTTCGTTAAATGGTGATTTTTGTTATCAATAATAACAATTTACATGTTCCTTTGCAAAGTATGATTATTTTATTTTATATCAGATTCTCTGATTTTAGGCTCTTATTGTTCACTATAGGAAGGAACATAGGTCTCTGTTTTCTCTTATCGCTGGATCCCCCACTTTGGATTCTAGCTTCATGTGTATATATCTGCCCATTTTTTAATATCCAATTTAAGAAATTTGGGTTTTCTGGAATTACTGCGTATTATCGCAATTTTCCCCTTTTAAGTTTGATGTGGACAATAGTTGTAGGAGATAATTGTTGAAATAATGACTGATTCATTCTTTGAATATAAATAACTGTTTTCTAATATTGGTTGAAAGCCACAAAATATCAACAGCAATTTATTTTTGCCTATGTCACCACTACAGTGATGCAATTGCTGAAATTCGAGCAATTTGTATTGAAGAGATTGGCGTATGGATGAAAATGTACAGCGATGCGTTTCTCAATGACAGTTACTTGAAATATGTTGGGTGGACAATGCATGACAAGGTAACTCAAGAAATTAAACATTTTATGTGTTTTACTTTTTTTTTTAAGATTTATTTTAAATCTTTTATAAATTTAAACTATAGTTTGCAGATTCTGTGTTTTTTTTTAAAAAAATTACTTATTTGAAAAATAGTTACATATTCAGACCAGACGCCAATAAGCCCACACTATTCCATCACTTAGTCTTAGATATTCGATTTTTTCAAGCAGAATTTATACATTGTTGAGTGATGCACACACCAGAATCAACTGATTTTAATTATACTATATCCTCAATATATATATTATACTGTATGAGCAGTGTCCAAATTGGCCAATATCAAAAAATTATTTTTTTAGTGCCTGCTTTTCTATGCATTTATAGTAATTAAGTTGTAGTGAGCCTCGAGTGGTTTTCGGCAGAAAAGCAGTCAGTCAGTTACTGAATTTAGCAGAAAGAAGATCAAAATGTTGGCATTCGCATTAAAGTGAGTAGAGTAATAAAATTGAGAACCAGAAATCTGAGGAGTCATTCTGTGAGCAGAGAGAAATGGACAGGCGAACATGTTTTTCAACTGGACTTTATAATAGAGAAAAGGGAGCTGACATAGACAAAATGTCTTTGGTATAAATTTAAAAAAAATGCTACTTAAATGGGTTAGGACCTTTTCATTTTCTAATTGAATTATAAAGGAATTAAAGAGGTGATCCTTGTATGAGTGCTGAAAGTGAACAAGAGTCTGTTTAGTACAGCAGCTAACATTTTTAATTGGAAAGTGGAACATTCTCTCCTGATCTATGCTGGAGCGAGCTTTAGAAATCTTAACAGATTGTTGCCACAGCCATTAAAAAAGATCACTGTTCAACATGTATACAGTATATTATTTTTTTAGTTGTATATTTCAAACTAATATAATTAGCATTATAGAAAAATGCTGCATATCCAGTTAGTTTCTGACAGATCTATCCATTCATATTTTAAGTTGGTGGTATTATTAGCTATTATCTAGATATTTAGTCTTAGAGATTTACAAATGGAACTACCCATCCATCCATCCATTTTTTTAATCTCCCTTCATTCTTTCAGGGTCACAGGGAACCTATGCATGACAGTTAAACATTTTTACTAGTAATCTTGCTTATTTCATTCAGCATTACAGGAAGTTTTGTTTAGCAGCATTGTACACAGTTATTAAACTGCACTGTATATAGTACCTTTTGTATCTGTCTAATAATCACGGTTCTAAATAGTGACAACATGTTGATTAGTACATGCAAATGAGAATTTTATCATACTCTGTGTAGGTGTCCCAATACACTTGTTGAAAAATATGGAGATGCTTGTATTGATAAAGAATTTCCCCTTTCTGCTTAGTAAATAATACGCTTGGCAGCTTAATAGCCAAATTAGACTTGTATAAACTTTTTAAGCTTATCTTTGTATCTTCCTGAATATTTTATTATGTTAGAGTTATGGCTTGTATTTAAGATGAGCATTTCCTTTTGTGCCATAAGTTATAGGTATTATTGTTAAGCGTCTTGTGCAAATGTTTTATTAGTTAAGAAAGTGTTAACACTTTAGTTTAGGAACTGCAAAAATGCATTTATTACTCATTTACTCTTATGTATCAAGACCTTAACAAAGGCCTATTTTGGTCTTCATAACACTTCTGTAAATAAGTTAATTATATCTGTGCAGTGTAGCATATTGACATGATAGTAAAGATACTTGTTAATTTGAAGGATTCACAGATCTTAGACTAAATATATAATATCAAGAGAATTATGTCTCAGTAAAGCCACCTGAGACCATCCCAAAGTGAAGTTTTTTTAGTGGGTCACATTGCAGAGATAAACACTTCACTGATGCTTTGTAAGACCCAAGAAATGCATGTTAAGGTCTTGTTACTCAATGTTAAATGAGTACTTGATGTATTTTTGAAGTACCTAAAGTGTTTCCAGAAAAGTATATATTTTAAGGGGATTTTTGCTTATTTTAATGATTTTTTTTTGGTGGTCCGTGAACAGCAAGCATGCTGCATTTTTAATTTCTTAATATAAATGAACAGATTAACTCCTGTGGTCTACAGTATACAGATTAAAATCCAAATGATAACACTTCAACATAGAACTTGAAGCTTATACACTGCTGGTGATGCAAAAACTAATGATGTGAAATTGGTAACTGGTATAAAAAAATCGGAATCTGCCAGTTCTAATGACCTGAAATCAATGATCAGTATCAGCACTAAAAAAACCTGATCTGGGCACTCCCAGAAATTATTTCATCATTGGCAGAATATGTTAAGTTTTTAAGGAAGTTGAAATGTGTGTTTACATTTGTATGTTTTGCACTTAATTTCAATGCATTTTAAACAATGTTTAGAGCAGTGTTCACTGTTTCTAGTTTTTGTTTTCAGCAAGGTGAAGTCAGGTTAAAATGTCTGACAGCTCTTCAGGGTCTGTATCACAACAGAGAACTCAATGCCAAGCTTGAGCTTTTCACAAGTCGTTTCAAGGTTAGTATTGTTTTGATATAAATTTATGTCAGCCTAATTCATTTTGCTCTTTATATCGAATTATTTCAATATACAGTTTAGTTACAATTATTTTCACTTTAATTGCAATTGAATTACGTTAATGTATTCAAAATGTTACATACAGTATGCTTCATAGAAGACTTAAATGAAATATGAAAGCAAACCTTTTAAAGTATACAGTATATCTCTCCACTTTGAAAACAGTAATTAAGCAATGCTCATTTATGTTTTGTTAGTATAATTTAATAGGCATTTACTTCAACTGCATTATATCATTCTTAACATTCCTAGACATTTTAAGTTGTTTAATGATTTGCCTAGTCTAAATTGAAACTGCTCCTGTAGTCCATATCTAGATTAAGAGTTTTCAAAAGTTGATGAACGCTGAAATGTAAAAGTACTTTTTGTTTATTTTTTCACCTCTTCCCTTTCATTTCATACAGAAAAAAAAGTATTTTACAGGCTGTTTAACCATTTGGATTGTGTGTGAGTGGAGGGTAATGTTTCTCTCAAAGATATGCATGACATTCTGTAGTCTAGTTGTGATGAATGATGTGATGAATGATGAATTGCAGATATCACAAAACAGTATATGAAATAACCAAGGGCACAAACGCCTCCAAATTATAGTTTAGTCACTTGAGCTCTTTAACCCGCATTGTCCTGCAAGTGGGATACTGACGTTTTTCAAAGCTGTTTGTGTACATTTTGGTAGACCCACAAATCAATCAAAAGCAATCATTTTATTTATAAATACTAAAAGTTGTGTTCTTTCAAATTAATCATAAGATTCTGTGTTGTCTGTCCCTTTTCATTAGTAAAATTCTTGGATTTTCACATTTATATCCCCAGCTGAGCAGCGTGTCACAGCTGACTGAATCTGGTTTTATCAAAGATCTCACCTACATCAAGTCACATACAGTGAAAGGCC
The DNA here is from genome assembly GCF_900747795.2 of Erpetoichthys calabaricus. Taxonomy (NCBI): domain Eukaryota; kingdom Metazoa; phylum Chordata; class Cladistia; order Polypteriformes; family Polypteridae; genus Erpetoichthys; species Erpetoichthys calabaricus. Next base: position 44,774,964 of record NC_041405.2, read on the forward strand.
CATTACCATTGGATAGCCGAGTTCTAGACTATTCCATTGATTTTTAAGTTGCCTTTGATTGGTCAATTATACTACATGTCACAGCTTAACACAAAAGGCAAAACATAAATTGGGTGAGCGAGAGTTCAGCATTATGAACTGTTAGGAGGTTTATACAATAAACTTCCCTGAAAATGCCCCAAGGAGAACATGGAGATTGTTTGCTTTATGGGGAAAAAGACTTGAAGTTTGTACTTGGGAAATGTGTTCTTCAATAAAAGAAAACATATGGTTGAGGATGTTTTCAGCTGAGTACCAGCAATATTTCCTGGCATACTGGTTAGTACAGTTACGGTGTACCCATACTACTCGAAATTTCATGTGGGGACCCCCCTCTCTTGCACTGCAGTGGAATGTCACTGTATTATGTGCTAATTTAATTTTGTTGGGGGCCACTTTTCTTTTGATTGTGCTTATTTTGCAGTGCTTCACAGCAAACCACCCCCACAGTCACATTTGACCCCCTCTTTGAAAGAATGTCACTTCACAGAGATAACCCCCACTCTCACACTCTTTGACTGAATGTACTTGTTTTTCAGTGCTTTACAAGGTTACCCACCAACCCCTCTTCACTTGAATGTCGCTATATTGCACCGTTTGGTTTGCAAAACTTCTTTGATTGAATGCTAGCATTTCATTAAAAAAAAAAACAAAAAAAAAAACAGCTGAAAATAATTTGATAACACTTCAAGTACTCTTTCTGCAAGCCAAACATGTGCTGTTTAGGTTGATTAGACACTCTGTGTGAATTGTTTGGGTTGATGTGGGTGTATGAAAGAGACAGTAGCTCTTGGGTCCTTTCCTGCTCTGTGCCCAGTGCTGCTAGGAAAGGCAAGGCACTGGAAGAAGCTAGTATAGAAAAATGTGCATGTACATAGTTTATTTCAGATGTGAAATGCAAGAATAAAGCAATAATAACAACAAAAAATAAAATTAACACATTAAACTTCTGTGGGGCAGTTACAACAGAAGGTAGTAAAAAATGTGTGAATTAGAATACAAAAACCTCAATCTGTTGTACACAGTATAGTGTTTCTCTGTGTTTAGCTGTAAACAGAAATTGTGTCAAGGGCTGCTTGGAAAAATGGAATTTTTGGAGGATTCCAATACTTCCCTATACTTCATATACGAGAACATCAGGGAGGTCTAAAATGTTGAGATTCGTCAAAATCTCAACATCGAATCTATGGACGATTACAATACTTTCCCTATACTTCGTATATGGGAAAGTAATTCACCGACAACTCTGTTTAGTCATTTTAATGGCTTGCAGAGGGAATTTATTTTGCTGTCAAGAACACCTATCTGACGTGTAAAATGGAGAAATATACAAATTGAAATAACTGCTATTGAAATTACAAAAACTTGTACAGCTGGCTCTTTTCTAGATAGCAAAACGAAAACTGAACTTTCCTATCAGATTTTCTTGAACAGCAAGCTCACTAAATTTTATTGAAATCGGTCCACCAGGGGCCAAGTTGTTTAATGGAAACAAACAGGTAGACATAAACACGATAACAGAACGCGAGTGCACTAAAAAAAAAAAAAGGCAGCAACTAATATTACAGTTATACCTATTCTTTCCAAAGAAGTCAAAGAGCAATACCACCGTCTTTGGAAGTCAGAAAAATGAAGAACAAGCAGCCTGTTTACATCTATCCTTAACTAGACCTTTCTGATTAAATCTAGCATCACAATGTGCTTCATAAGATTAATTAAACAATAATTAAATAGCTACTGACAAGTAAGGACTGCTAGTAAAAATGGAAAGAAGTAATTCTTGTGCAGACCTATAAAACAAAACTTGAAATTTATTTAAAATTTCACAAAACATTCACATATGACTGAATGAAAGTTTTTAATATAAAAAGGAAGTGTAAAGATACAGATTGGTTGTATTTATTACACAGCTGATTGATTTGAACATAGTGTATGTACTAGTAGCCTAGGGGACTTTCTAAGAAAGACAACTATTTTAAGCTAAAAGAGGCGCTGCTCTTTTTCTAAGGCATGGGAGGTGAAGACTTAACTGTACAACTCCAGACACAGGGGCTTGAAATCTTTGACTGAACAACAAATTTCTGACAACTTTGATGGGCCAACCTGTACACTAATCATCAGCCAAAAATTTGCTCTTGTGTGCAAATAAATAAATAATAATAAAAAAAAAGGCACAGTGTCCACTCCTGCCTTTAAAATACAGCCTCAGCTCAACCAAATGGAGACTTCCTGACGTCTAGGGAGTGGTTAATAACATACTGTAGACTTGAATATCTATCTGTTAAAGAAAAATACAGTGCTGAACCTCAGTAGCAGAATCATTCAACACAAATGGGTGTGCAATTAGTACAGCCACGCTATTGGAAGGCAAGGTGTACAAGCAGGAGATGCTGAGTGTAAGAATGCTTATATTTCAGTGAAGCGTTAACTGTTCACTAATTTTCAGCAAACATTTTTTATGCTAACAAGGTAAAATCATTATAACTTCAAAGACTGCTACAGTGCAACCAAACCCTGACAAACCGAGAAAAAAAACACAAAGCACACTCTTCATACTACAGGAGTTTGTTGGCCCTGATTTAGAAGAAAATTTTAGAAGAAATCAACACCTCAATTCACTGACATAAGAAGAAATTGACAATAACAGTTATATTTTTTGTCATTGTAGCTAAAGTAAAATATGTGTACTACTGGTTGTTGATGCTAAGCTAAAAGTAATAACCTTTATCTTTTATATGTTTCTTACTCCAAGTTTAAAATGAATGCTAATCCTGTGAGAACATAAGCTTCTTCATTTAATTTGCAGCTGCCTCCATCTAGGAACAGACTTCAGATTTGCCCATGATGTCAAATACAAATCTATTCACAGGTGTTAAGCTGAGAGAAAGAATGCAGCTATGAGAAACTTGCAAACAGGGACAAATTTACTAATTTACCCATCTAACAGACCTGTTACAAAACCAATTTAAAGCTGGCACTGAATGAATAATGTATCCTTGAGCAATTTTTTTTTAAACACAAGAATTAAAAGGGGAAATATTCCATTTTTTGCACCCTCTTTATGGGGAAAAAAAAAAAGAAAAAGAAATCCAGTACAGCCTAGATGAATGTTCTTTGGCTTTTGTTTATTGCCCTGCATCTGTATACCAACGTGTAAATATATATATTTATATATATATATATATATATATATATATATATATATATATATATATATATATATACACACATATACATATATATATATATACACACATATACATATATATATATATACACATATACATATATATATATATATATATATATATATATATATATATATATATATATATATATATATATATATACACATATACATATATATATATATGTATGTATGTGTGTATGTATATCAGGGCTCCAGACAGAAAAAAAAAAAGTTTGGGAGCCATTGGCTCCTAAACCCAAAATATTTAGCTGCCAAATGCTTTTTTTGGGAGCCATGCCAAATATTAAATGTGAAATAAACAAATAATATTTACTTGTATTGTTTGTTTCTTCGGTTTACCTCACACTGCCTTTCCTTTCTCCTATCTGAGCTGATTTGACCTGCCTACTAGTGTCCTCTGCAAGGTCTTATAGATAATAATAACAGAAGAATAAATGACACATAAATGTGAACAGTGCAAATGTTTACTAATAAGCAATACTTCAAGTCCAGAGTCTTATACACAACATGTGTAAGGAACACTACAAATACAAACACTGAAAATGTCTTACACATAATAACACAAGAATTAACACAATAACAAACATTATAAACAATCATTTCTGAAATAAGCATTTCGCAATGAGTGTACAAATATAAAGAAATTAATTAGTCTTCAAGTTCACTGTCACTAACCATTACAATGTCAGCATCATTAGGCCAGCCAGTATACTTTGGTCTGCGCTTTTTTTGCTGGCTGTAGGGCCCTCTGTACTGATCCTTACCAAGTCTTCCAGTGTTTCTACATTTAGGGAGTTGCGCACTTTTAATTTTATTCTGTTTTGTGCTGAAAATCCTCACTCGCACTGAGCTGCAGATATCGGAAGCACCAGCATTATTTCGACTAAGTGAAGCAGATTTTTAAAATCTGTACAGAACGGCTCCTTGCTCAGCATCACTGTCCATAGGTCACCATAAGTCTTATCCATAAACTGACCCTTCACTAATATTTTCAACATTAGCCATTCCTTCTGCACAGCTGTGACATCACAGCCATTGTTTGATAAGAGCTCCCTGTACCATTTAACAAGTGTGTCTATCTCACACTTGCCATAGCTATCAATGTCCTCTGGCCATGCATCATGACAATGACTTGATGATTTCTGATCCCTTTGAATGTCCGTGCTGTGTAACACTTGACATCATGTTTGCAAACCTGATCTCCAATTCTTTAACAGTAATGTCAACTGTTTTTTCAATTGCGGCCTTTAGGTCACTTCTGAGTAGGGATGGGAATTGATAAGATTTTCACGATTCCGATTCCATTTTCGATTCTGTTTAACAATTCGATTCTTTATCGATTCTCCTATCGATTCTTATTTTTAAAAAAGGAGAACACACAGGTCGATTAGCTTAGAACTTTGTTTTATATCTTATCTTTGAACAAGACAGAAATTTAGGAGTAGCATGACCTTACAAACCTAACAGTGAGATCTTAAGAGATTCACAGCCTACGGCTCCTCGATGGGGTGCCACGGGGTCCCCAGAAAAAAATTTGTAAATGTAAAATAATAATAAAATAAATAATCTTCTGTAGCAACAACAAAGTATAACATAAATAATTCTGTGGCAATTACACAAGAATGTCCAGTAACATTTACACTCTCCTTTTTAAAAGTATATATGAGCTGAGCACTCAAAAATAAAACTACATCAGCCAGCAACAAATACAATCAACTCAAGTCCAATGGAACTGTGCACTGTGCAATTCTGCAACCATCAACTATGGAGAATTAACAATTCTTTTGCAGAAATATAAGCATTTCTGCTTTTTCAGGAAGGAATTTTTACTTTTCCCCGCCTTTGTGAAAGGAGAAGCTACCGGTAGACTGCAGCGAGAACTGCCAGCATCTAAGCCAGCCAGACTCTGTCTGTCTCTCTCGTCATGGTCATCTAAATGCAATGCACAGTAATAGCAGATTTTGCAATAAGGCAAATCGCGCTAACATAATATGCAATGTTAGTTGATTAGTTACCTGCCGTATTAACGGGAGAGGACGTGCAAACGTTACCGCTGCTGCTGGGTTGAGATTCACTAGTCTGGAGCGGATCAAAAACACGACATTCATTTAAGGTTATCGCGTGAGCAAATGCTTTTGCATATTCGTAGTGTTTCTTCCCTTTGATGAAATATCTACTTTGCAAGTATTGCAAGTTGCCCTGTTGTCATCCTTTCTCGTAAAGTATAACCAAACTTTTGAGTGTTTGTGCCGCTTAGGCGCCATGTTTCCTGCTGGGTAAATGACGCTACGCAACGTGGTGACGTCATTCGAGGCGACTGGAATTGATAGAGGAATCGTTTGCAAAAATGGCAAACAATTCCATGGAATTGAAACAGTGGGAACCGGTTCTCAACAAGAACCGGTTTTCAATTCCCATCCCTACTTCTGAATGTGGCCTGATTTTGGGGGCCTCTCAATTTAACATTTTGGAAGGTTATGACTGTGTGGCTACTTGCAGCCCTCTCACTCCTGCTTGTTGATGGCCCTTCCTGTTGCACTGAACCTTCAGGCTAAGAACCTATGTGCTGTAAGAATTCCTGCAGCTTCCCTTCTCTCAAAGCATTTTCCTTCAATCATTTGTTACCACACAGCCCACAATTGCAGCAACTGCCTGAGGAAGTATAAGATAATTTTTTTGAAGTGTAAGGCTCAGCTTTGAGACCTCTGAAAAAAGGTCATGTAAAAAGTAACAAAAGGCAACGAAAGACAGGCTTTCCATTTGCTGAACAATGTGTTCGGCTCTTCCCTTTATGTCTATGTTTTTGAACATGACTGCAAGGTGCTCCATATGATGATGCACAGCAGTGTACTGCCCCTGACCTGTTGCATAGTTTGAATGGAGAAAAACTGAGAGTGCCCGATAAATGTGTGGCAACCAGCACTGAGTTTTTACTGCTGATGGGTTTCGTACTGTGCATCCTAACTCTGCTCCTATAGCCTTCAGCTCCCGCTTGCTTTTGGGACTGAAATGATACGTTTTCCACACTAGTTGTAGAAGGTCATAAACTTTTTCAATCATTGTTACTGACCTTTGTGTGTTTAGCATTGCCAGTTCCAGCCGACGGGGTAGACAGTGGAAAGACAGAGCATGTTCACCTTTCTCTTTTCTAAAAAGTGCCCCTATTCCCCCTGTTGCACCAATGTTCACACTTGCACCATCTGCTCCAAAAGCTCTCATTTTATGTACCCACCAATTTGGGTTGGTTGGGTCAGCATTCTGAAGCAGTGATTTAATGGTGTTTTGTATCCCTTCTGCATGACCATAATCAATCTCAGCCAGACCTACTAGATGAGTCTTAGGTGTTCCATCAGATACATACCTACAGTATGTGATGACATTGTCTTTCCCTGAGACATCTGTTCCACAATCAGTTATAACAGAGATGTAGTTTACTTTTAAAGCTTCTTCCAGCACATTACTTTTTATTTCATCTGCAATGCAACCTACAAACTCTGCACATGCTGTATCATTATCATATGTTTTTGACACATCCATGCCATTCTTCTTCATCAGCAGAATTTGAGATTTAAACTTTGTGAACGGTATTTCTTCCAGTGCAATCATATATGCTGCATTGAATTTTATTTTTAATTCTTTTATCTCATTTTCTGTCACTTTCTCACAAGCACGTTGAACTGCCTTTGCTATGGGGGTGTCACGAGGAGCAGACCTAGCGATCACACAGTCTCTGGCATTCTTGTGTTTCTTACTCTCACCATGCTTTTTCACAGTTTCCTTTTTAAAATGGCTCATACCACAAATGAATTCTGCTTTACCAGCAATTTCTTGTCCACCTTGTGCACAAAAGCTGCAATACATCTTTCCCTTGTCATACCGTAACCAAGCGCACTCCTGTAACCAAGCCGCTTTAAACAGTGTTCCAGGCGTCGGGGCCACGGGCGCAGAAGACTCTGCTAACGGGACAGAGTTGTCATCCTTTAATAACATTTCTGGACGCCGGTGGCTGTACCTCAGATAACCCACTGACTGAATTATCTTTGGTTCGTTCAGAAGTAGACAAGGCAGGATTTGGACGTGTAGGCATTGAGAAAGTCGGAAATTTTTTGTTTGGCCATTTTGCGTGTTACATGGAAACTTAGAACATTTTGCGTGTTATGTGGAAAGTTAGGACGGAATTCGAGGAGTAGTCGTGGCCCGATTCTCTTCTATTTCAGATCCCAATCCGCAGCAGTTAGCGAGATGACATTTGAAGCAGAGTGGGAGTGTCAGATGATGCCTCGCTTCGGTTTGGCTTTAATCATGTGATATTGTAATAGGAAAGGCAGACTCGGGCTGAGAGTGTTCGCACATAATTAAAAGCTGTTTCTGCTGCTTTAAATATAAAACTTTTCTTAGATTGAGAGAGAGAGTCGCCACCGGCGACTGGAATGAAAAAACTAGTCGCAAAATAGAAAATCAAGTCGCATTGGCGACCATTTTAGTCGCCATCTGGAGCCCTGTATATGTATGTATACAGTAATCCCTCCTCCATCGCGGGGGTTGCGTTCCAGAGCCACCCGCGAAATAAGAAAATCCGCGAAGTAGAAACCATATGTTTATATGGTTATTTTTATATTGTCATGCTTGGGTCACAGATTTGCGCAGAAACACAGGAGGTTGTAGAGAGACAGGAACGTTATTCAAACACTGCAAACAAACATTTGTCTCTTTTTCAAAAGTTTAAACTGTGCTCCATGACAAGACAGAGATGACAGTTCTGTCTCACAATTGAAAGAATGCAAACATATCTTCCTCTTCAAAGGAGTGCTTGTCAGGAGCAGATCATGTCACAGAGATAGAGAGAGACAAAAGCAAACAAATCAATAGGGCTGTTTGCCTTTTAAGTATGGGAAGCACTGTGGCACAAAGCTGTTGAAGGCGGCAGCTCACACCCCCTCCGTCAGGAGCAGACAAAGAGAGAAAGAGAGTTTGTTTTTCAAGCAAAAATCAATACGTGCCCTTCGAGCTGACATGCAGCTGCACAAAAGATAGCAACGTGAAGATAATCTTTCAGCATTTTTAGACGGAGCGTCCGTATCGTCTAGGTGTGCGAACAGCCCCCCTGCTCAATCCCCCTACGTCAGGATCAGAGAAAGTCAGCGCAAGACAAAGAGAAAAGTAAGCTGGGTAGCTTCTCAGCCATCTGCCAATAGCGTCCCTTGTATGAAATCAACTGGGCAAACCAACTGAGGAAGCATGTACCAGAAATTAAAAGACCCATTGTCCGCAGAAACCCGCGAAGCAGCGAAAAATCCGCGATATATATTTAAATATGCTTACATATAAAATCCGCGATGGAGTGAAGCCGCGAAAGGCGAAGCGCGATATAGCGAGGGATTACTGTATATGTATATATGTGTATATATATATATATATATATATATATGTAGGGGTTTTGTAGGATTATAGTCAGGTGTATGATCAACCAATTATACCAAACAGGCGCTAATGATCATCAATGTCACACGTAGGTTGAAACAGAGTCATTAACTGAAACAGAAACAGCTGTGTAGGAGGCTTAAAACTGGGTGAGGAACAGCCAAACTCTGCTACCAAGGTGAGGTTGTGGAAGACAGTTTCATGTCATGGCAAGAATTGAGCACAGCAACAAGACACAAGGTAGTTATACTGCATCAGCAAGGTTTCTCCCAGACAAAGATTTCAAAGCAGACTGGGGTTTCAAGATGTGCTGTTCAAGCTCTTTTGAAGAAGCACAAAGAAACGGGCAAAATTGAAGAGCGTAGACGCAGTGGTTGGCCAAGGAAACTTAGTGCAGCAGATGAAAGACACATCAAGCTTATTACCCTTTGAAATCAGAAGATGTCCAGCAGTGCCATCAGTTCAGAACTGTCAGAAACCAGTGGGACCCAGGTACACCCATCTACTGTCCGGAGAAGTCTGGCCAGAAGTGGTCTTCATGGAAGAGTTGCAGCCAATAAGCCATACCTCCGACGTGGAAACAAGGCCAAGCGACTCACGTATGCACGAAAACATAGGAACTGGGGTGCAGAAAAATGGCAGCAGGTGCTCTGGACTGATGAGTCAAAATTTGAAATATTTGGCTGTAGCAGAGCAGAAGGCAGTTTGTTCGTCGATGGGCTGGAGAGCGGTACAATAATGAGTGTCTGCAGGCAACAGTGAAGCATGGTGGAGGTTCCTTGAATGTGTGGGGCTGCGTTTCTGCAAATGGAGTTGGAGATTTGGTCAGCATTAATGGTGCTCTCAATGCTGAGAAATACAGGCAGATACTTATCCATCATGCAATTCCATCAGGGAGGCATATGATTGGCCCCAAATTTATTCTGCAGCAGGACAACGACCCCAAACATACAGCCAAAGTCATTAAGAACTATCTTCAGCGTAAAGAAGAACAAGAAGTCCTGGAAGTGATAGTATGGACCTCACAGAGCCCTGATCTCAACATCATCGAGTGTGTCTGGGATTACATGAAGAGACGGAAGGATGTGAGGAAGCCTACATCTACAGAAGATCTGTGGTTAGTTCTCCAAGATGTTTGGAACAACCTACCAGCCAAGTTCCTTCAAAAACTGTGTGTAAGTGTACCTAGAAGAATTGATGCTGTTTTGAAGGCAAAGGGTGGTCACATCAAATATTGATTTGATTTAGATTTCTCTTTTGTTCATTCACTGCATTTTGTTGATTGATGAAAATAAATGATTAACACTTCCATTTTTGAAAGCATTCTTTGTTTACAGCATTTTTTCACACCTGTCTAAAACTTTTGCACAGTACTGTATATGTATGTATGTGTGTGTGTGTGTGTATATATATATTGTAGCAGTAAGGGGTGCTCCCTTGAACCCACAGATACCACTCCAAACACCTGGTAAAACCATAATTATTATTTATTTATAATAATAATGTGCATAAAGCACCCTCCACTCCACACTACACTTACAAGTACACTTTCACCAATAACAATAATCAATCCTCCTCTCCCAGACACTTCGCCACCCTACCTCCCAGCTCAGCTCAGCGTCTGGGCTTTCCCACAGTCCTTTTATATTCCCTGACCCGGAAGTGTTTCCAATCCTACAGTCCATGTGATTTCTTATCACTTCCGGGTCAGATAAAAAGTCCTATTCTTCAACCCGGAAACACGTTGTTCCTTCTGGTCATATGATCATGACGTGCTTCCGGGTTATAGGGCACGTATAAGTCCTTGAGCCTCCCTGCAGCGTCCTCTGGTGGGCCCCACGGTGTCTAGCAGGGTTGGGAATAAAAACTCCATTGTCCATAATTCCCTGCTGGTCTTCGGGGCCCTTCCATGCTACAGGGAGGGCTCCATCTAGCGGCCTGGGGGTATTGGCCGGGATTGAACAGCTGGCCATCTCCCACAATGTATATATATATATGTATATATGTATGTGTATGTATGTATATATGTATGTGTATGTATGTATATATGTATGTGTATGTATGTATATATGTATACCATCCAACCTCTGCTCCTTAGGGACAAGCTGACAGAGATGGGAGTAGATTCATACCTAGTTGCATGGATCGTGGACTATCTTACAAACAGACCTCAGTATGTGCGTCTCAGGAACTGCAGGTCTGACATTGTGGTCAGCAACACAGGAGTGCCGCAGGGGACTGTACTTTCTCCTTGTCCTGTTCAGCCTATATACATCGGACTTCCAATACAACTCTGAGTCCTGCCACGTGCAAAAGTTTGCTGACGACACTGCTATCGTGGGCAGGAGGAGGAGTATAGGAACCTCATCAAGGACTCTGTTAAATGGTGTGACTCAAACCACCTACACCTGAACACCAGCCAAACCAAGAAGCTGGTGGTAGATTTTAGGAGGCCCAGGCCCCTCCTGGACCACGTGATCATCAGAGGTGACTGTGTGCAGAGGGTACAGACGTATAAATACCTGGGAGTGCAGCTGGATGATAAATTGGACTGGACTGCCAATACTGATGCTCTGTGCAAGAGAGGACAGAGCCGACTATACTTCCTTAGAAGACTGGCGTCCTTCAACATCTGCAATAAGATGCTGCAGATGTTCTATCAGACGGTTGTGGCGAGTGCCCTCTTCTACGCAGTGGTGTGCTGGGGAAGCAGCATAAAGAAGGACACCTCACACCTGGACAAACTGGTGAGGAAGGCAGGATCTATTGTAGACATGGAGCTATACAGTTCGACATCCGTGGCAGAGCGACGAGTGCTCAGCAGGCTCCTATCAATTATGGACAATCCACTGCATCCACTAAACAGTGTCATCTCCAGACAGAGGAACAGCTTCAGCGACAGACTGCTGCCACCGTCCTGCTCCACTGACAGACTGAGGAGATCGTTCCTCCCCCACACTATGCGACTCTTCAATTCCACCGGGGGGGGGGGGGGGTAAACGTTAACATTATTCAAAGTTATTGTCTGTTTCTACCTACATTTTTATTACTCTTTAATATTGTTTTTTTTTTTGTATCAGTATGGTGCTGCTGGAGTATGTGAATTTCCCATTGCAATTAATAAAGTCTGTCTGTCTGTACATGGTGATTTCTATTCAATCAATTTATTCATTTTGCTTACAGAATAAAATTCATCTTTATCTCATTGTAAATTTGATACTACTGCCTAGATGCAAGTGAAAGACTCAAAGTACTGTGGTATGTGTGCCTTTGGGACATGGTAGAAAACATTTTAATGAGGCAATCTTTGCCCCCCAACTGAAATCCAGAGGCAACTTACACACAAATAGGGAGATTATGTAAAACGTGGTAGTATTTCACTTGATTAGAATAGTCAAAAATTACTAATTTACACTGCTTTATACTGTAGCTGGAATAATAAAACATTAAGCAGTGTATAAACTTAATTTACTTTCTTTCTTGTTTTACTTACATTTATCATACTAAATTATTACTTATTAAACTAGCACTTTTGTTTCAATTAAGGTCAGAGATTTCAGCTAGTCATCCATAAAAATTTCTTGGCCATGAAAATATCAAAACAGAAGGCAGCCTGACAGCAGTGATGCAGCCAAAGTGTCACTTATCAAGTGTCAGATGCAGTTAAAAGATTACAAAGGCCAAAAGTGGGTTGTGCAAGCAGACATGAAGGCGAATTTATAAGGCAGACCTGTGTAGTGACCGTTACAGTTTGGACCAGAAAAGTGCTAAGTGTGAAAAAGTGTCAAACAAGACAAACACAACAAGCGAACAGGACCAGAGCAGGAAAGAAGAGTACTGAAGTAGAAGTTGGTACAAGAATAAAAAGGTGTCAAATTTCGATTCTAGAGAACCAAAGATTTTTGTTCCAGTGACTCGTAATTGGATAGCCAATTGCTTTATACTTAATTGGTAATGCTGCTGATGGAATATGCTTCTTTTGCTTTAATTCATTCCTTTCTTACTTAAGCTGCAGCCTAACAATAATCACAAAGAAAGCAAACCAGCATAACTTGATGGTACGAGAATTGAGCATGTCCATACTGTTGGGTTTTAACCTCTTAATCCCAAAGGGGTTTTTGTTATTATTGTGCCCAAATTGCATACCCCAAAAAAACATAAAAGGAGCTGCAAATGGCAGAGTATAACATTTCATATTTTTAAAAGAAAGCATGTATATGATTAAAAACCTCTGTTTCACAACAATATCAACTAAAATAATTTTAAAAACTGGCATTTTAGGGATTTCTCAGCAAAAAATAAACTGGATGTTATGGTACATAACCAAGACATACCTTGAATCAATTTTTAATTTGTGATCCAATCTATCACCTATTATTTAGCATATTTACATGTACTTTAACAACCCAGTTATTCACAGAAACCTGGCTTCTAAAATGTCATGTAAACCCTTATTCCAGTTAGAGTAACCGGGTGATTTGGCCAAGTAAACTCTTAATCGAGCTATAGTTGAGAATTTTATAGTCTGCTTATGTTCGCCCGATTAGCATTGCACTTGTTTTCAGCAGTCATGTGGGGGGTTTGGGGACTTGGGGTTGTGTTCACAAGATAAAATTCCTGGTGCAAAGTCTTGGGTGATATTATTCTTACTCCTGGTTGAAAAAATAAATCAGTCTCAGTATTTTAGAAATCGTTAAATTTAAATTGAGCTAAAGACATAATGCTAAGCCCTTCATGAATCTTGACGTCTTAGACCTCCCTGAGTACGAAAATACAAATTTTGGAATTATGTCTGCGTCCATGCGTGTGTGTGTGTGTGTGTGTGTATAAACATGATAACTTGAGTACTCTTTCAGTTCGGTCGACCAAATTTTGCATACAAGTATTAGGTACAAACCGTAGATTTCTGTTAACTTTTGGGCTATTTCCATAACCGGAAATGGTACTTTACCTTTTATTCATGTAGCTGAGAGTCCAATTTATTCAAATTTACTTTTATAATAATTGTTCAATATATCATTCATTTGATTTGATTTGTTGTTGGTGGTTATTTAATGTACATAATATAAAAATATAATCGCTGTCTTGCGGTTTACTCCTCAAATATCCATCCCCATATCTGAGTATATGAGAAAAACTAGGGGAGACCACTTCTGATTTTTTTTCTTTTGTATTTGGTACACTGAATTAATCCCCAAAGGGAAATTGTCTTTTCATCTAACCTTTGGGGGTCAGAGCACAGGGTCAGCCATTATACAGCACCCCTGTAGGGCCTTGCTTAAGCGCCCGATGGACTAAGATCCCTTCTGGCAGTAACTGGATTTGTACCGGCAACCTTCAAGATACTAGCACAGATCCTTAGCCTCAGAGCCATCACTCAGCGTTAACTCTGCCTTGGGTTCTTTCAATAAAAAAATGAATTTTGATGAAAATGAATCTACAGTTATACCCTCAAACACAAAATGAACTACAATTATATCCTCATCCAGAAACAACTAACAATAGTAAATGAATCAATGTAAATTTTACATTTTTTCAGTTGCAATATGGTGTCCATGCAAGGTCTTTCAGCAACCACACGCCTGTTTGGTCTTGGTTTTGAATCACATAATACTGTAAAATACTATTAAAAAGCAAGTATTTTATATGCTTTAATACATGTAAGCATTCTATTAACAATATTACAAAAATATAAAAAAAATAAATAAATAAAAAACGCTTCTGGCTGTGAGGAAATAAGTTTAAAAAAAAAAAGTGGCTTCAAAAAATCACCATTTTTGGAACACACTGGAATGTTACACCATTTGTAAGTTTTCTGGTATACATTTAGTTCAACAGTTACAATTTTAGCTCTGCTCCAACACACTCAAAAAGAATACTTATTTTTCAGTGATCAAAACAATTTAATTTTCTGCTAGAATACCATTTTAAAATGTTTTTATTTTCTCAGTTTTCCGTCCACACCCCTGCTGATTTAAGGAGGTCTCTGACACTTAGGTTTTCATAAATTGTATCCCTTTCTATTATTATTTCAAAGAATTAATACTACCTTTATGATCTGGAATAGTTTACATCATGTTTATAATATTAACTTAAGTCCAGCAGAGCCTGTTTTGGCTTTGCTAGACTGCTTTTGAAAAATGTTTAGTTTTCATTATTTTGACCCCAGGTGAATTTATGATAAGAGTAATTCTTTATGCTTTTTACATTTAGGATAGAATTGTGTCTATGACCTTGGATAAGGAATATGATGTAGCTGTTCAAGCAATAAAACTTTTAACCCTTGTATTACAGTAAGTATTTTGCCATAATTTGTGTAAAAAAAAAAAAATAATAATTTACATTATGTGTCTCTGGTTGGAATTGTATGTTGTTTCATGTATTTTGTCTAACATTTTACAATATATTTCAATTACTCTTTGACAGTAGCAGTGAAGAAGTTCTTACTGCAGAGGACTGTGAAAATGTGTACCACTTGGTGTATTCGGCTCATCGGCCAGTGGCTGTAGCAGCTGGAGAATTCCTGTACAAAAAGTAAGTTTTAAGACAATACAATGTGTATATTTTTTATACCTACATAAAGGCAACATTTTTGCTATTGTTAGGAGGAACGTATATAATTCTGTAAGATTATTGCCGATTACAAACCCATCCATGCAGCAGACTAGTCAGTTTTGCTTCTCTTCAGTGTGTTAATGTACACATTAGCCGATATGTTAGTGAATATCTGGAAAGCTGTAAGAACATCACATTCATGTGAAATTCTGTTATTTGTTGTTTTGATGGCAGTGACAAAATGTATCTTTTGTTGAGCCTCTCTGTAGTGTTTGTTCTGTATTTAATAATTTCACATTTTCTTTAAAATTTGGTCAGATTCTGCCTGCAGTGTTAAAATTGTGTGTCTTGTTGAGTCAAAGCACTCTGTGATCAATGTATGTTTGTTCACATTTTGACAACGGCATCCAATTTGTATATCACATAGTGAAATGATTGCTAAAAAAACAAAACTGAATGACCCTAAAAAGATTATTAAAAAGTGGCTCGTAATATGCGATATTCTACAGTTCTGATATAACAAACTTGTTTCAAGGCATGTAAACTGGGTATATTGTACAACATGAAAGGACTGAAGAATTAATAAAATGATGAGAAAAATAAGATGTTATATTACAGATATGACAACTAAGAGCATATAGTCAATGGTTACCATAGTTTTTGGTTATGATAAGTTACCATATTCAGTGGAAAAAGAGCTAAAACATAATCTAAAATTAACTGTTCCTTTGCAATTAATTTTTAGCTGTTTTGTCCTCAAACTCGAGCTTTTACCAGAAATTACCTAAATTGCAGACATAACTAGAATTGGTAGGTTTATGCACTTACTCAGAATAATAATGTACATTTTACTAATTTTCCTGCCCTGCTATTAGGCTTTTCAGTCACCGCGACCCAGAAGAAGAAGGAATGCCCAAAAGGAGGGGAAGGCAAAGTCTAAATGCAAATTATGTGAAGACTTTAGTATTTTTCTTTTTAGAAAGTGAGGTTGGTACTTAGACTACCTTTTTTATATGTAAATATATCATTTTTTATTATAAATATTAATATTTGATTTAAAATTGAACTGTGGAAGTATCCTTGCTGAATTTACATATGTTTTTTTCTTGTTAGATTCTACTGCTAATTCGTTAAACTTAACATTGCATGTTTTGTTTTTGCAGCTTCATGAGCATGCTGCTTACCTTGTAGATAGTATGTGGGATTGCGCTACAGAGCTTTTGAAGGACTGGGAGTGTATGGTCAGTCTTTTACTAGAAGATCCTCTCCCAGGAGAGGAGGGTAAGCTCATTTTTATGCAGAGTAATATTGTTGGATTGCATGATGTCTCAGTGCAGTTCTTTTTTGAGTCTCAGGCTTTTTTTTTTCCCTGAAGTTTTACAGTTATCTTACTGTGTACTTTTTTTGTTTTGTTTTTTTTTTTTCTTTTTTGGGCTACATAAAGTCTCGATTGGTGCATTTTGCATGTAAATTTTAACTTTCTTTTTCAGCTTTGACAGATAGGCAGGAAACGGCGCTCATTGAAATTATGCTGTGTACCATTCGGCAAGCAGCTGAATGCCATCCTCCAGTAGGAAGAGGAACAGGCAAAAGAGTGAGTGTGTGATGAATTATTCTTTGGTGAAAATTTGTACTCCAACATTAATGCAAAAATCTATTTTTTTTTTTCAAAGCAAAAGTGCATTCTTTTTCTATGTTTATGGTTTTAGTTTATTTGTTACTGATTTTGTTAGAATTGGCTGCTGTCTCAGACCTTTGGAGTTTCTAGTTCAAATCACGATCCATGTAATGCTTATGTAGATTTTGGTCATTCTCCCCATGTTTGTATTCTTGTTTTCTTCAAAAAAATAGCATGTTTGCTTTATTAGTGACATTTATCCTGGTTTCAGTGTGCCTTCCAATACACTGGCAAACAATCTCTAGACTTGCTTTTTCTTTCATATCCAGTGCTGCTGGGAAATGGTGGCTGTATTCACCTTTGTTACCTGTGTTGCTGTAAATAACTGCAGTAGGTAGTGCCTTAATTTCATTGTAAACATTATTCTCTGTCCTTTTTTTTTTTTCTAAGGTGCTTACAGCGAAAGAGAAAAAATCACAGCTGGATGACAGGACACGATTAACTGAATTATTTGCAGTGTCATTGCCTCAGTTGTTAGCTAAGGTATTGTAAGCACGTTCTTTTATTCCATGAAGAAAAAGCCAATAGAAGTTTGTTTTAATTTGTCTGCATATATCAGCAAAGTCATAAGACATAGGATGTTTGATTCAGTGTCAAACTTGCAAACTAATAATATAGTTGAATATTTAATTGACCAAGGCAGTGATATATTGTGATCTCTTCTGTCAGAGAACCTTAGCAGTAAGTAGTTGTTAATGTGTCCAATGCAAGATATTATATGTAACTTAGATTTGGTTAGCAATACTTTCTTTAAATTCATGGTTTTTTTTCTCCGCAGTTTGGTAACAAATTGATATTTTAAAATATTTTAACAGCTGCCCATATCTAAACAGCAGTATGATACGAATGTTTTGAAAGTATGGTTCAGGAATATTCATTGTACACATTTGAATGGATATTTAATTTTATCCAAGATGTTTTCTTTGTGTGTAGCACAATCAAGCATTTGTTGCCTAATTTTGTAACATTTTTGTGATTCTTTGTCTCGTGCCATTGTATTAGACAAAAACAAATCATCCACAGAGGATCTCCTATAAAACTTTGGGCCCCTAGCTAGTTATTTTCACAGCTTTCTCAGTCTTATCTCTCACCATTTTTCCCCTTTTGTTCTACAATATTTTTATAGACCATCTTTCAGTCTGTTGTCTTTAATATCACCTCATCTTATACTGTATAGCTACTGGGAAAATAGATGTGTCATTTAGAAAAACCAAACAAAGATGGAGAGAGCACAAAAGGAAAGATTAGATTATGCAAATTATGATTTGCATAATTTTAATAGGCTTCTGAAGTTAACTTATGAGTTCAATGGAAATAGTTTCTACTTTCCCAAGTGGTATAGCCACACGAAAAATATTCATCTTTCATGTAAAAAAACATTTTTACTAAAACATAAACTATTCTTCCTGAGTGGTAATTGCTGTATCATAAATGAAGTCATAAACTGCAGAGTTAAGTAAAGTAAAGCCAAAAGGTGTTGTAATTAAAACTAATATCTTAAAGGGTTGTTAGAGGCACTACTATTAGCAGTCTGCTTTTAGAAATAAAATAAAGGTGAAAATGTTTTTCATATATAGATTTTGATTAATTTAAATATCCACGCATTTTTAAGAGCTCGTAACACAGGAGTCAAATAGTGCTGTTATTGCATATTTTTATATTAACTAATCCAACAGCTGGATCAGTTTTCATTTAGTGAAATATAATACAATCATTATATTTCAATAATGAAAGGTAATTGGTAGTAAAGGATTTAACTTGGTGAATAATTTCAAGAAAATAAATAATTTGTGTATTTAAAAAAAAAAAATCCTATTTTAAAATGAAGAGAATTCATAGTTTAATAATGCAATAGTCATTGTTAATTATTGCAAGTACTTTGTTCTTAAAGTTGTTACTTAGTTGTTTTCTTTAAACAAAGACACATTATAAGAATTTAATAGGAAATATGATTTGTTCTAGAAAATGGTAATTTTTCTGGTCATTCGACCCATTTGTTTGTGAACTTGCCATTATTAAGTCAGTCTGTTTTCTTTTTACAGTACTCTGTAGATTCTGAAAAAGTAACAAACTTGTTACAGTTGCCGCAGTTTTTTGACTTGGAGATTTATACAACCGGAAGATTAGAGAAGGTGAGCTTTTGGTATATTAAAAATTAACATTTGGTATATTAATACTGTTAAGTATGTATCCCATGTTCAGAAATAAGTTTGTATTCCTATTCTGATGATGTTTTCTCCATAATTGGATAGACCTGTTTTATTGCACATATTATTAAACAAGAAAGTAAACTATTTGGGGGATTGTTTGAGTTATTAAGCAGATATAGTGGAACATCATGTCTACCACTGACTTAACATATTGGAAATGCAGTATTCAGAAATAAAGAAAGGTAAATGAACCTGTGTTATAGTTTGGATTACTGCAAGAGTTTATATTAAAGCCATTTAGATTCAACCTATACATTTAGCTTAAAATATAATATTTAAAAGGGGTTAGTGAAAGGTTTGCATTAGAATATTCTGCAAAAGACAAAAGTAAAAAAAATAAAATAAAAAAAATTTCACTTCCTAAAGCAAATACACAAAGGCTACACAGTTGGGATGGGCGATATGGAAAAAAATCTTACTACTGTAGAACATTATACAATTGTATCCCAAATAAATAAAATGGGTATAGGAATAAACTTAAATCTTTTAACCATTCAAAAGCTTCAAGTATTACAGGAGAACACAAACAAAATGCAGAACTAAATTCTTTGGTCAATTAAAATAAGAACTACAAAATAAAAAAGTCCCAATTATGACCAGTCAAAAGATTTCATGGTTTATAGGAGAACACAGTAAATTTGTTGGTCAATTCCAAATAAATAAAATCTTAAATCTAAAACTAAAATCTTAAAACTTTCAAGTTTTACAGGAGAACACAAAGTAAATTCTTTGGTCAGTTCCATATAAATAAAGTGGGTATTAATACAAAGTAAAATCTCAAAAAACTACCTCTATACTGTATTCTTTCCTTTGTATAGATTCAAACTGTTTTAAGTGATTGGGAAACAAGCCCACAAATAGGAAAAAAAACATTCTATATACACTGCCTGGCCAAAAATAAAGTCGCCACCAAAAAAAAAGGTGTCACACTCTAATATTTCGTTGGACCGCCTTTAGCTTTGATTACGGCACGCATTCGCTGTGGCATTGTTTTGATAAGCTTCTGCAATGTCACAAGATTTTGTTCCATCCAGTGTTGCATTAATTTTTCACCAAGATCTTGCATTGATGATGGTAGAGTCTGACCGCTGTGCAAAGCCTTCTCCAGCACATCCCAAAGATTCTCAATGGGGTTAAGGTCTGGACTCTGTGGTGGCCAATCCATGTGTGAAAATGATATCTCATGCTCCCTGAACCACTCTTTCAGAATTTGAGCCCGATGAATCCTGGCATTGTCATCTTGGAATATGCCCATGCCATCAGGGAAGAAAAAATCCATTGATGGAATAACCTGGTCATTCAGTATATTCAGGTAGTCCGCTGACCTCATTCTTGGAGCACATACTGTTGCTGAACCTAGACCTGACCAACTGCAACAACCCCAGATCATAGCACTGCCCCCACAGGCTTGTACAGTAGGCACTAGGCATGATGGGTGCATCACTTCATCTGCCTCTCTTCTTACCCTGATGCGCCCATCACTCTGGAACAGGGTAAATCTGGACTCATCAGACCACATGACCTTCTTCCATTGCTCCAGAGTCCAATCTTTATGCTCCCTAGCAAATTGAAGCCTTTTTTTCCAGTTGGCCTCACTGATTAGTGGTTTTCTTAAGGCTACACAGCTGTTCAGTCCCAGTCCCTTGAGTTCCCTTCGCATTGTGCGTGTGGAAATGCTCTTACTGTCACTATTAAACATAGACCTGAGTTCTACTGTTGTTTTTCGTCGATTTGATTTCACCAAACGTTTAAATGATCGCTGATCATGATCATTCAGGATTTTTTTCCTGCCACATTTCTTCCTTGAAGACGATGGGTCCCCACTATCCTTCTGGTTTTTAATAATGCGTTGGACAGTTCTTAACCCATATTTTAGTAGTTTCTGCAATCTCCTTAGATGTTTTCTCTGCTTGATGCATGCCAATGATTTGACCCTTCTCAAACAGACTAACATCTTTTCCACAACCACAAGATGTGTCTTTCGACATGGTTGTTTAAGAAATGAGAAGCAACTCCTTTCACCAGTTGGGGTTAAATAACTTGTTGCCAGCTGAAAGATAATCGCCCATGCAGTAATTATCCAATAGGAGGCTCGTACCTATTTGCTTAGTTAAATCCAGGTGGCGACTTTTTTTTTGGCCAGGCAGTGTATATACACACATACACAATATACACTACATATACATGTAGTGTATATTCTTACTACATATTGAAACAGCTTTCAAATTTAAACAAAGGAGAACATAAACAAAATTGAAATATTCACTCAGTTATGGTCAGCTTATGCTCCAAGGTAGAAGTCTCCACTGCTGGACTCGTAGGACTAGATGCAATTGTTTATGATGCAGCAACATTCATATAATTCATTTGCCTTAGCAGTTAGGACACATGCGTTTACTCTCTCACACACAGCCTTCTCAAGATTGCAGAATCCAGAAACAGCCTTACATCCACATGGGATAGCATTAAAAAAGGAGAGTACAAGACTGCAGAACCTAGTAAAGGGAAGTCTGACATTTTCATTTGTTATCGATAATAATGGCAACCAAGTGCCTTTTGCTTGCTGTGATAAATATGCTAACATACAGTGCACACAAGTCATGCACCTCAGGTTTAAAGTTCCACAAGTGTCCAGTAGCGAAGTGTCAAACTAAACTGTTATTTTTGCCAAACCTATTGTTACAATAAGACACAGGAAACATCAAAGGTTTGGTGCAGCCACCCGTATAATATCCCTGGCTTCAAAATGGGTATTTTCTCCATGAGTTGTGCATGGTACAATGTCCAAAACAGAACTGCCTTTGGTTGAGTAAAATGGCGCTTTTAAAGGTCGTGACAGTTAACGATGTCATCTGGACCATAACCAGAAGTGATGTTGCCAGGACCAGAAAGTCCTGTCATCCGGAGTGCCGGACCAGGAAGTGACTTCCTCAGTGGCGCTGGTACTGGAAGTGACATCATCAATAGCTCCGGCACCTAGTGGGATTTCCCAAAGATAGTCTGCAGAGGACAGAGAGAGAGTGTTAGTGAAGCTCGCCACCCCCTGGTCTGGCATGGTATTACTATTATTTAAGTCCTCTAGCTGCCTCCCATGCACACGTGTGTGAGACTGTAAAAAGTAACAAATAACACTAAAAGCAAAGCACAGGATAAATGTGCGGATTTAGGATATAGGGCATTACAACACAGTGTCTGGTGAGGGCTATATTCAACTTGAGCAGTACCTGGTTGGCAGCCAAAATGGGAAAGTCTGAGGTTTAAAGAGATACTGTCCAATCCGACAACTGAGTCGCAGAACATGGTAGAAAAGACCAAAAACTGAGAAAGGATATTTTAATTGACATGCTAGAGACTGTTAATAATTTTGGGTATGCTGTCACAACTGATATTTGGACCGAAAACCTCTTTTCATTTCTGGTACCATCCACTGTATTAATGAGAGGTGCAGTCTTGTGTCAAGGGTGTTTTTCTGACCTTGTAAGCAAGCACAATTAAACTGAGTGAAAACAGTCACGCTTTACTGTTCAAAAAACTTAAGTGTTTTCAGAATTAACTGTTACTGACCAAGGAGCAAACACAATCGCTGCCTTGCATGGTTACTCCAGATTAAACTGCAGTGCCCACATTCTCTCAGGTGCTTTCACCCAGCAGTGATGGAAAAAAGCACCTGAGTTGTACGACTTCTGGTTAGTGTAAAAAAGTCAGTCAGGTATTTTAAACATACTGGACAGCAAGGCAAGCTTATGAGGTCATTCAAACAGGTTTTGTAGACAAGTTATAGTGATGAATTCATTGTTGAAGCAATTTGACTATTGGCCGTGTGAACAAAAATATACAAATGTGGTCTCTTTTCTAAAACTGTTCAAAGATGTGACAACTGATTTAGAAACAGATATTACTGAAAGAATGTATCAACAAATGGTTCAGCACCAACTCTTATCCACATGCTCTACTAAATAGTAACATTTCTCAGCCCAAAGCTTTTGTTTCTATATATTTTATTTATGAGGATTACAAAGGCACAGGAACAAGAAGAGATTTGTAATAATTTGTAATAACTGAGATTTAATGCAATTGCACTATATCAAAGAGTGCAATGAAGTTCACTGGTCAGCTGTTGGTTAACACCCTCTTTCGAGCAGACACTTGGTTACAATGTGCTTGTATTAATAAGCAAAAATACTGTGAGAAAGTGGAGAGTGTTTAAGCTAGCAGTAATATGCCAACTAGGTAAGTGTATGTTTTAAGCTTAAACTTCTATGTCGACAGCACCTACGTTCAGTGTCTGTTCCACATTTTTGTGGAATGAATAGCAATTATTTACATAGATACTTTATTTCAATATAGAATAGTAATTGGTTGCCTACTTATAAAGATTTAGCACAAGACATTTTGCTTACACTGCTTGTTTTTTATCCTTTCTGCGAAAAAGACGTGCAAACTTGTGCTCAGAAATTATTATTCAAGTCCCATCAGAAGATCTATATTAAATATTGATGAAGCAGAATCATCACAAAAGTGAAAACAACTACTGGGTCAAAGATGGGAAAACTTCAGCCACCTCTTTGTACAAGATCATGTTAAATAGGCTTATCAAACATACATGACTTTTTTGCTTAATGGAAGCTATTTGTTTCTGCAGGTGGGAGCGGGACAAATGAGGCCACGTGTATGCAAGAGTGGGCAGGCGTTTGATGGTGTACTGTGGGAGTGGGCGGGCACGGGTTTAAAGAAATCAGTCCCGAGCAGACCTCTACTCCAAGACAAAAAAAACAAAAAGCACAAGAATTGTAATCAATTAATAAATGCAGTTTATGGTGTTTCCATTCAGTTTACAGTTTTTGTGGCAAATGTATTTATTTAGCCTATCCCATCCTGAGCCAAGAGTAAATATTTAGGGAAAGGCCAGTCCCCAAAGAAAAAGCTGAGAAAGGAACGGCCATATAAGTGTCTCTGAAAATTGACAAATACCATGAGTCAAAATTTAAATGAGATTGCAACATCAAAGTCAGAATTTAGACAACTGAGAAAATGTAGACCAGGTTTCAATTGTGGGATGCATTGTTTATCCATGATGCAGACAATTCTAGTTGAATTAATGTCATGAAGGGTTGCCAGTTGTCCACGGCAACAAGCTATGAGCCTTCCAACAAAAATTCAGAATTAGTTTATCTGCCAAAGTGCAGAGACTGAATATTCTATGTTTGTATTGGTTAATTGGAAGCATAGGCAGGTCTACAAGATACAGAATTTGAGGAAATAGAATATTTTGAGAAATAAAAAAGATAGTGACATGTGAAATCAAAAGGGGAAACCAGAACATGTGGAAAAAAGTGGCAAGCTTGTAAAGGGGGTCACAAATGGCTGAGAGTTACATGGGGGTAACATCTGTACTGAGTTCTACATTGAGTACACTGGTAATATGGGTCATTATAGTAATATTTAACATTGGAAAAATATAGAATTTCATAACTGGTGGGGAAAGAGGAGTAAGGGCACTGACCAGAGTGAAATCAAGAGAAGTTTTTTATTTATTTATTTATTTATTTACATAGTAATTAGGAGAGGGTGAGAATGAAAAAGATAGATAGTACAGCAGTGAGTTGATAGAGGAGAATTTAGTAAAAAATCCCACATGTCCTGAGCATGTCCTGAAGAAGGGACCTGAGTTGCCTCGAAAGCTTGCATATTGTAATCTTTTTTTAGTTAGCCAATAAAAGGTGTCATTTTACTTGACTTCTCACTACATTCTTAATGGCTAACACAGTACAATACCTTAATACTACATATGTTACATATAAATTGTAGTATTTAGTTTATTGCAGCAGGTGTGCCAGAGTTATTTGTGAAAATAATCTATTACCACATTTGAATGTGAAAGTGCTTAATTTAGACTTTCACCCTTTTATGAAACTTTATGGAACTGAAATCCTGGAAAACACATGTAAGGGCATTCATAAGTAACATTTTGAACCTGACTAGACTCCTTGAGTGTTACCTGGAAGTCTGAGCATTTCAGAAACTGAGACATGGGTAGAGCCTACATGGCCAAAATACATGCATTGAGTTTGCATAACGTGTTCGCTCCTTCCTCTCCTTTTCTAACGCTGAGAAACTTGTCCATGCTTTTATCACATCCCGCATCGATTATTGTAATTCCCTACTGGCAGGTGCCCCTTCTAATCTTATATCACAGCTCCAGCTTATTCTAAACTCAGCTGCAAGAGTCCTTACTCGAACCAGCAGCAGCGAGCACATCACACCCATCCTGCTCCGTCTCCTCTGGCTCCCTGTGTCTTACAGAATCAAATATAAAATCCTACTAATAACTTACAAAGCCTTAAATAACCTCGCGCCAAACTACATCAATGACCTTCTCCATCACTATGTGCCTGCCCGCCCACTAAGGTCCTCTGATTCTGGCAATCTTGTTGTGCCCCTCACTAATCTATACTCCATGGGTGACAGGACCTTCAGCTGTATAGCGCCCAGACTCTGGAATGACCTACCAAAATTAATCAAGTCAGATGACTCCATGGATTCTTTTAAAAAACAACTCAAAACTCATCTGTTCAGGAAGGCTTTAAGCTCTATTTGACTTTATTACCCTTTTCTCAGTTTACTTCTCTGTCAAGATGCTAATGTAACCTGTGTGTGTGCGCTAGACCATCAATTATGTTGTCTGTTTCTTTTTTTTTTTTTTCAGAATTCACTGTCTTAATCTTCTTTATTTATTTATCTGGTTTGTACAATGCTATATACTGTATACGCTGCCGTTCTTTATTATATTCTGTAAGTGCCTTGAGCATGGGAAAGGCGCTATATAAATAAAATGTATTATTATTATTATTATTAAAACCTAGAGACCACTTGGGCCGCATTAGAGCAGAAAAAGAGATCACACTGTCCTTCTGGGCACTATCCTCAAGCCCCTTAATTTTTAAGATGTATTTGCAAGCCTAGTCCTTTTGATCAAGAGATTATTTTTTTAAGTTGACAAACTCACTCTGGGGCATGCTTATCTCTGAATCATGACACTATGCAATAATCTGGACATTTTTACTTAATTTTGAATACTATTTTCTTAATAGCAGACAATTATTATACTATGTTCAAGTAGACGATTCCTAGTAAGAGTTCTGTGCTTTTGCACGGTTCCTATACTGGTTAAATGCTGAGGAATGGGTTCTCTGGTATGAGAGGTATATCTATTCTTGGTTAACAACATGTAGCAAATTTTCAGTGAAATGTTAGGAGTTGGGTCAAAGTGGTGTTTAATTGGTGGTAAATTGGGTGGAAAGACGAAGCTCAAGCTGTTTTCAGTCATCACTGTGAAGTGCTATATAACAATCTCAAGTCCCATCCCTACTTACACACATGTGGACAATTTAGAGTTGCCACTTAACCTGTCATGCACATTCTGCACATTGTAGGGTATGTGGGAGAAAAACCCACCCAAACATTTCTTAAAAGTTGCAAACTTCACATGGAAAATGACTGGGCATAGGATTTGAAACCTTGGTGAATATATGTGGAATGAAAGAAAAAAAAAAAGTAAAAAATTGTTTAATTAGAAGTGTTTATCAAATTAAATTGCAGAAATAAAGCATGTATTCTTTGAAATCCATTCATTTTGTTATCCATTGAATTGTTAATCATACATTTTTTAATTTCTGTTTTTGAGCAAGCCTGCATGATTGCTAAAGCATGTGTATTTAGAATTTGGTCCTGAGCCTTTTTATACTCGGCCACAGAATTTAATTTATTTAAAGCTACAGTCTTATAAACTCTTACAAGAAATCCTTGTATTAGGAAACAGTCTCCAACACCTTTACCAGTTTTTTTTACAGTTATAGTTGTAAGGAACAAAATCATAAGGACTACAAGTTATTAATTTTGTGCCATTTAATTAGGGAGTATAAAAGTTTTACTAAAGACCTAACATGTTCCTGTTTTTTTTTTGTTTTTTTTTAATTTAAGAATATGTTGCAGCAATCATGAAACTTCAGTATAGTTTAAAGAAAAAAACCTGTATTATTGTTAATAATTGCTTTGGTGTCTGCCACCTTGTTAAATTATTTATGCTTGCTTAAAATAGCATTTTTTTTTTTTGTTGTTCTTTTTTTGGGAGAATGAATATATAGTAAATGTATGCAGAACAGATTGTTGTAAAATTAGATGCATTTTAAATTATATGCTTTGTCCATAACATTATACTTTGTGCTTCTTCTAATTTTATTCAAACCTTTACACTTTCTTTTAATCATTTAACCAGTCAGTTTATATCATTGTTGAATGTGGCTTTGATATTGTAAAAGATTATTTTATATTTGCTTTTTGAAACCAGTTTTATAAGAAAGACAGCTAGTGTGAGCGATTGCACTGAAAAATACTATGTTTAGTATCTGTGTCATTCTTTTTTAATAATTTGTATATTAAAGCAGTACAGTAGTTAGTGCTATTGCCACATTCCAAAGGTTTAAGTTCAAATGCCACACCCAGTAAAATCACTGCAATACTTATTTTTCTTTGCATTTCATTCCTTTGGTTGGGTGGCGTTTCAACATGGGTTTGAATGTATGTCTGAGTGGATTCTGCAGTAGAATGATGCCCTGCCAGTGGTTGGTTCCTGTCTTGTGTTTGATGCTGCCAAGCTAAGCTCTAGCTCCAGAATCCCGAAATCTTGCGTATTATTAATTTGGAAAAGACATATTTTAATTTTAATGGCCACTCTGCAGGTTTTCTTCTTACTATGCTTTGTTACACAGATGATGTATTTATTTTTTAGTGGCATACTTTTTGTTCTGTGCTCATTTTTTAGTGGCATGCTTTTTGTTCTGTGTTCATCCTCATTTAAGTTGACATTTAACAAAACTATTTCTAAATTACATAAGAAAATTAAGAAAAATGCCACTTAACATGAACTTTTAATGCTATGGTAGCAACTGCAAGAGATCGTTAATACAGCCATACTCCTCTGGGATTAATAAAGTGTACCAACATATAAAAAGTAATGTCTCTTTTAAGCAAATGTAGAAAAAAAAACACCTACAATTTTAATGTTTGACATAATAGTGTATGCGTTTGGAATGCTGGACTTAGTTACAACGTGTACATTCATATTTATTATTTTTTGCCTATTTACAGCACTTGGATTCTTTGCTTAGGCAAATCAGAGATATTGTGGAGAAACATACAGATACTGATGTTTTAGAAGCTTGCTCAAAAACATACCATGCTCTCTGCAATGAAGAGTTCACAATATTTAACAGGGTGGATATTGCAAGAAGCCAGCTTTTGGATGAACTTGTTGACAAGTTTAACAGACTACTGGAGGACTTTTTGCAAGAGGTTTGTACTTTAAAGTTAAGGCTTTACATATAGATACACCTGTCACTTTTCTGTTACTAATAATGACAATATTGTAGGAAGAAGAACCTGATGAAGATGATGCTTATCAAGTTCTGTCAACACTTAAAAGAATCACAGCCTTCCATAAGTAAGTTGGGTGTCTTTTCAACCTGTTCAAATATTAATTTTATATATTGTTGTATGATCATAGTCTCTCCTGCTTTGTCCAGATCATTTTGAAAATGATGATAAATGTCATATGTGTTTCTGTGATTAATGCTTTTTGTCTTTCTCCTCATGAAATTCCAGCATAAATTTAATATTTCCCTTCTAAATCTATGTTTAATGTTCTGTAACAGACCTGCACTTGGTATGTTTTAATTCTTGTCTTAATAATAGCATCTGTTTGTCTTCCTGCAGTGCAGTGGTGGTCTGTCAGGTGGAAATTTAAGTTATTATGTTGGAGACAAAGTCACAAGCATAAAGAATATAATTTTACAGCAAGTTTAAAACTTGCTGTGTAAAATGTGGGGAGGGTAGGGTAGGATTAGAGAGACCAAAGCAAAGGTCTTTAATTTGTGGAAGGCAAGCTTTATGTGCATAAGGAAATGTCTGGAAACACAGAATTGGGAAATAAAAAACTTAGCAACTTTAAACAGTAGATAGCTCTCACTTCAGAGACCCCTAATCCAATCAAAAATAAATACATTCTGTAAGAGAATTTAGCAAAATAAAGAAATTGCCAAAATGGATGAATAAGAACAGAATTAAAAATAAAGGCAAAAAGACCACTATACAAGAAAATTAGAAACCACCCCAATAATTCACATTTAAACCCTTGAGTATGGAATCAAAGAAAGCATTTTAAAGATTAAAAGAGAAGCCTAAGAAAGTACTTTTGAAGCCAAAAATAGAAAGTCTATCAATTTTTCCAGTTTGATTCCTTATAAAACCTCAAGAGCTGTTCATGGGGAAATTGGGCAGAGGCAAACAACAAATATATATTTTACTGAAGTATTTTTAAAAGAAGAAATAAGCATGGTGCATCAGAAACAGAAGGTCAATGTTTATAGATGAAAGCAGGAAATTTAAATTTTCACAAAGATTTGTGGAAATCTGGAATACATGTAGACTTGTAATTGAGGGAGTAACCTTGATGACTTAAAAATACATTTTTCTTTCCCTCAAACCTATGTTATGGACTTAGTATCTTAAAATGCATTACTTTTACTATTTAGCTGTATATGTACATTTTGAAGTGCTGATATACAAGCAAAGAAATTCAACACAGAAATGCATAGCTTGTAGCTAGATCACATCAGCAGAACCAGTTAAATTGTAAAAGACTATACATTGATTTTAGTTATTCTTTACATATATCATTTCCCTTTCCACTGGGGAGTTCTACTTATTTTGTAAAAGGCCAAACTAAAAAATGCGGTGTTTAAATAAATATCAATGATTGTGTTTGTAAAAAACAAAAAAGAAAAAATCCTAATTTTTGAGTTAAATAGAAAGCATTACTATTTGGTTACTGAAATAAGTGTTAATTCAGACATTTTTAAATAAAATTGTCAAATTTAACTACACAAAGAATAGTTCTGTTAATATCAATGTTTACAATGCGCTATGTTAATAAACAACATTTTACATATTCAGCATAAACTATTAACACTTTAAAATTAAATTAGCTATTTATGTTGATAATGTGCAGACGTCTGTAGAATGTTGTGCTAAAAAATAAGCAGCAGACAGAAAAAGGTGTGGGGATGGCCACCCCTTTTACTGGAAAATCATAAAAAGAAAAGGAAACGTGTCCTTAGAGGAGTGGAGTTCACAACTGAACTAACAGGTTGAGTCTGGGCTATAAATATGGTGGTTAAGAGGAAGAGGTAAAGTCAGGGCTGCTCGAACAAGAACGGATGTGGCAGGAAAATTTATTCTGGGTCCTGGTAGTTATGTCAACAGTTGGTGGACTGGTGGTGATGTCCTTGGGAGGCAGGGTCTTCGGGTGAGCTGCAGAGGAACAAGAGGGGAGAGTATCGGGTGAGAGCACCAACTCGTAGTCTGGCTGATGAATAACAATATTTGAGCCTGTAATCTGTGTGTGGCACGGCCCTCCCCTCAGCCCAGACCCAACAGGTCAAGTGGCCTGAACTGTGAGGTTGTGAACCCGAGAAAGATCATCCGCGTTAGTCTGGAGAAACCCTGATGATAAGGGACAGAAAACTTTAAAGGCTGGATGTCTAAAAACCAACAAGTGACACACGGGTTAGACTCCTCGTGCACTGCTATCCACTGCAGAGTGGTATGATCAGTGACCAGGGTAAACTCACAGCCCAAGAGGTTCTACCTCAGTTGCATTACTGCCCATTTGATCGCCAAGGCCTCCTGTTTCACCGCTGCATACCTGGTTTCCCACTTCAGCAGTTTCCGGCTCAGGACAAGATGTTCGACACCGTCAATGCTTTGGATCAGCACGGCACTGAGTCTTGTGTCCAAAGTGTCGGTTTGGAGGATAAAAGGCAGAGAAAAGTAAGGAACCACTAGAACAGGTGCCCATGTAAGGGTCTACTTTAGGTTATGAAATGTAGCGTCTACTTAACTGTCCCATATCACAATGTTAGGGGCCCGTTTCTTGGATAAATCCGTCAAGATTGCCGATCTCTCAGAGAACCGGGGTACGAACTGGAGGTTATATATGGTCTAACCAAGTAAGGCTTGGACCTGCCGCTTGATTTTCGAATGGGGCCACTTCAGTGTGGCATCTACTTTGGAATACTGTGGTTTGACTGAACCACCACCCACTAGGTAACCTAAATACTTGGCCTTGCACAATACAAAGAAACATTTTTTTAGGGTTGATATGAAGTTTGGCTTTTCTGGAGCACAGCCTGAACCTGCTCTAGGTGTTTCTTCCACATGTTGGAGTAGATGACCACATCATCCAAGTAGGTGGCACTATAGGAATTGTGGAGTCCCGTAGCACTTTATCCACCAGATGTTGGAAGGTGGCAGGTGCCCTGTGCAATCCAAATGGAAGAACTCGATGTTGCCATTGTCCACTTGGGGTGGTAAACATTGTATTTGCCATTGCGGAGTCCATTAAAGGAACCTATCAGTACCCCTTTGTCATGTTCTAATGTCAAGAGTGCTCAGGTATTTTGCCTTTCCGAGTCTCTCGAGGAGGTTGCCCACTCAATGCATCAGATAAGCATCAAATTGGGAGACTTGATTAAAGAGACAGGCTTAGGGACCAATGTGATTGTGCTGGACCAGAAGCTATGACTTTTCCTCAGTTACACCTAGTTCCTGCATACGTTCAATCCCAAGCTCCACTTCATTACATTTTGCTTCCGGATTGCGATATGGCCGCTCCTGAACGATTACCCTGTGGTCCATTGTGATTGATATCATTTTCAGTAAGTGAGGTCTGACCAAGTTTCTCACTTACCACCTCAGGGACGAATAGGATTACTGCTTTGAATACCTGTTTCTTTTGGGGTTTCAAATTAGGACCGAAGTTAGAGTCTGTTTTATAAGTGAAAAGAGAACGGGGCTGGCCAAGAGAAAGAATCGGGCTCCCTGTCCTTCCACAGCTTAAGCAGGCTGATGTGATAAATCCTTTCACTTGGTTGACTGGTTGTTTCACCAGATAGTCAATGGTGGTGGTACTATGATATGGTCTCCAGGGCGGAACTCCCGAAGTACCGTCCCACGATCGTAACGGGCCTGCGCTGCTTGAGCCGCCTTTTCCATATTCTCTTTTAATATTGGCCTAATTTTTGAGAATCTGTTGTGTATTTGCGCAATATATTCCAGAATGTTAGTGGAAAAGATGGGCTTCTCCTCCCATCTTTCTTTTAGAATGTCCAATATTCCTGGGGGTTGATGTCCACATAGTAACTCAAAATGGGATAAGCCTGAGGAGGCTTGAGGCACATCCCAATAAGCAAAAAGTACAAGGGAGAGGAGCTGATCCCAGTTCCTCCCATTCTTGCTGCCCACCCTATGTAACATTTATTTGAGAGTTTGATTAAACCTCTTAATTAGACCGTCAGTGTGTTGATGGTATACTATGGTCTTTAAGTGTTGGCAACTTCCTTGAACGTCTCTGAGGTAAAACGTGTCCCTGGGTCCATTAAGACTTCTTTATGGATGCGGAGTCTTGCAAAGACCCTACCAACTCCCGTCCGATAGCTTTTGAATTGGCTACTCTCCAGGAGCCTCATGCATAACGCCATGCGTAGAATTCACACTAAAACATGGACTAAGGACAAAGTGTGCAGATCCATAAATCTGTACGTTCGCCAACTTCCACGTTCATCCGCTCCATAAATCCCGGTCAGCGTGAAAAGTAACACACGTGCTGTCCCACCCTGTCTCCTCCCAGAATTATACCTCTTTGAATATGAAAATAAATATAAATAGCCCTTAAGCTCAGCGTTCTGTGAAAAGACAATAGCAAAAGCATGGGGGGAAATAGAAGAATTTCAGCTAATACCAAGTGGAGGCAAGGAAAAACATACTATTTGTTGGTTTAAACAGTGGTATAAACAACAAAAGGAAGTTGATCGAGTGACAGTGTGTCTGAGAAACTCGAAAGCTCAAGTTCACAAAGTCGCACAGTGCCTGAAATAAAAAAGAAGTTGTCAGATATTAAAGTTGCCGTGAAGAGGCGAGTCATAGCCCACTGTCTGAGTGTCATATGAAAGTTTATTAGGGTACAGAGAAAGGAAAAAAAAAATAGGGACACAGTGAGGAAAAAAAGCTTGAAATGTCAACTTCAATCTTGAAATTTCCACTTTAATCACGTAGTTTATTTTGTCATTAAAGTAGAACATCATACACTTCATCTTTAAATCGTTTAATTTACTAGTTTGTCAAATACCATCATAACTATAGTAGCACGTTAAATGTTTTGTTTTGTATGTGTTCTATGTGTGTGAATCACTGTGTGCTTCTTAAATGGGCCGTGTCTTCCTCCGACTGGACACGGAATCTATTACATTTGTGATATTACAGCTGTCTGAATAATTAAAATATACTGAGATGTATACTTGATATCATTTTCATGATGATAGGAGTTAAAGCATGTTATTAATCATGGGAACATGGTGGCGCAGTGATAGTGACGAGCTGGCGCCCTGTCCAGACTGCCTCATGCAAGATGCTTGCTGCGCTGTGCACAACCTTCGTTGAAATAATTTATTGCAGCTGTACTGTCTCTTTCAAACATACTAACCTCCAATTCCTGTCCTTCACTTTCTTTCTCCAAGTAACCAATCGCCACACAATCGGCTCTGTAATAGATGTTAAGCCATCTGTAAGCTTAGAACGCCAATTCTTCAAAACTTTTAAGGAACATTGAAGTATCTTCTTAGTACATGTTTAATTATTCTATCCATCTATCCTTCCAGTGTCACACCAGCCCCAGCAAGAACACATCGCAAGGCAGGAACAATCCCTGAACGAGGCACCAGATTGTCGCTAGTGCTGCAACACCGTGTCCTCACATGTTTAATTATTAACAATATAGATTATTTAAATAATGTTATCATTTTATCTGTATACAGTAATCCCTCACTTATCGCGGGAGATAGGTTCCAAGGCCGACCGCGATAACTGAATTTCCGCGAAGTAGGGACACCATATTTATTTAATTATTTAACGTGTATTTGGACGTTTTTAAACCCTCCCTGTATTGTTTACAACCCACCCTTTACTCTGTTAATAACAGGGACAACTGCAAAGCAATATGAAATCAGTAGATAAGTTTACACTTACTGTATAGCGAAGTACACGTAGCAGCTTGTAGACGGTCATGACGTCGTCGACCTTGTTGCAAAGATTCCTAAAGCAGATTCCATCCAGACTACTGCCTTATCACGTCCACTTGCAACTTGTTTTGCGCCCTGGTTAAAGGACACTGCGGCCGTAGATCTTATATGCTTTTCCTCCTTTTTAAATAAAAAGAATCGTGGACTCATTGATACTGTGATGGTGTCCTGCAGCGGTGTAGCTGTTCCCTTCCTTCAACATATCCAAAACTTTTACCTTTTCTGCAATCATTTGCATCTTCTGTTGGCACTTAGAAACGGCCCCTGAAGCAGTAGCACGTTAATGCTGAATGAGTGAGATGAGATTTCCTGGTTAATGCAGCACTCCGTCGCTGAGCCAATCAGCAGCACACAGGAACTTAACTGCGTGTTCTGATTGGGTAGTTTCTCAGCCATCCGCCAATAGCATCTCTTGTATGAAATCAACTGGGCAAACCAACTTAGGAAGCAAGTACCAGAAGTAAAAAGACCCATTGTCCGCAGAAACCCGCGAAGCAGCGAAAAATCCACGTTATATATTTAGATATGCTTACATATAAAATCCGCAAAGTCGTGAATCCGCGAAAAGTGAACTGCGAAGTAGCGAGGGATTACTGTAATGTAATGAACATATTTTGCTGCATTTCATCTTAAATGCGCGCTTTATAAAGTGACTCAGGTTATGCAATATTACAACTGTATCGCAAGTTTACAGTGAGTTAATTGTACTAATAAGTACAAACAGTTCTACAAGGAGCACTTGATGGACTGATTGAGTGCTTTTATAGTTCTTGGGATAAAACTGTTTCTGAACCGCAATGTCCCTACAGGAAAGGCTCTGAAGCGTTTGCCGTTTAAGAGCAGTTCAATAGACAGCGTGTGCTAGATGCTATACAGTAATCCCTCCTCCATCACGGGGGTTGCGTTCCAGAACCCCCCGCGAAAGGTGAAAATCCACGAAGTAGAAACCATATGTTTATATGGTTATTTTTATATTGTCATGCTTGGGTCACAGATTTGCACAGAAACGCAGGAAGTTGTTGAGAGACAGGAACTTTATTCAAACACTGCAAACAAACATTTGTCTCTTTTTCAAAAGTTTAAACTGTGCTCCATGACAAGACAGAGATGACGGTTCCGTCTCACAATTAAAAGAATGCAAACATATCTTCCTCTTCAAAGTGGTGCGCATCAGAGAGAGAGAGAGAACAAAGCAAAAAGTTAAAAATCAATTGGGCTGTTTGGCTTTTAAGTATGCGAAGCACCGCGGCACAAAGCTGTTGAAGGCGGCAGCTCACACCCCCTCCATCAGGAGCAGAGAAAAACAAACAATCAAAAATCAATACGTGACCTTCGAGCTTTTAAGTATGCGAAGCACCGTGCAGCATGTCGCTTCACGAAGCAGCTGCACAGAAGGGAGCAATGTGAAGATAACCTTTCAGCATTTTTAGACGAGCGTCCGTATCATCTAGGTGTGCGAACAGCCCCCCTGCTCAGTCCCCCTACGTCAGGATCAGAGAATGTCAGCGCAAGAGAGAGAGAAAGAAAAGTAAGTTGG
The DNA here is from genome assembly GCF_900747795.2 of Erpetoichthys calabaricus. NCBI lineage: Eukaryota > Metazoa > Chordata > Cladistia > Polypteriformes > Polypteridae > Erpetoichthys > Erpetoichthys calabaricus. The sequence continues at coordinate 44,810,806 of NC_041405.2, forward strand.
GTAGCTTCTCAGCCATCTGCCAATAGCGTCCCTTGTATGAAATCAACTGGGCAAACCAACTGAGGAAGCATGTACCAGAAATTAAAAGACCCATTGTCCGCAGAAATCCGCGAACCAGCAAAAAATCTGCGATATATATTTAAATATGCTTACATATAAAATCCGCGATAGAGTGAAGCCGCGAAAGGCGAAGCGCAATATAGCGAGGGATTACTGTATACCAATAATTCTCTTTCCGATCAGATTGCACACTCAGATACAGTGGGATAAATAGTCTGAGTGGTGCATTGAGAGGAACAACGCTAAAGCAGCTATGGTATTTGGAATAGTTTGGCCATTCTGTGGACCATTATATTGTTACAGGTTAATTACTATCAGATGCCTTAAACTAATGAACAATATGTGGTTAATTTCAGTGTATATGATAAAGCCGTGTCAGGGATGTGGATCTAAAAAAGAAAGGGAAAACGCACTGGAATAAAAGCACTGCTTTGACGCTGGGTGCCACCAGTTTACAAAACTGAGCGGAGAACTTGTGTATGCCAAGCATTTAGCTAGCGTGAAAATGTGCAGGGCTTTACGCCAAGTTTAGGTTTTATACATTGCGATTTGAACATTTTTGTGCGTACGCACCGTTTATACACAAGGCCCCAGGTGATTCTCTCTGGATAACAGATAGCATACTCAACGAGGACAAGCATATATTTATGTTCTGTAGCAGATGGTCAATTTGTAGCAGAGGGATAATTTGACTACTACAGTATACCCAAGCACCATCCCCCCCCAAAAAAATCTGACCAGACAGATTTTCTGTTTTTGGAAAATAAGGTTAGATTAACAGTTAATTACATGCTGAAAAATGAAGATGTTTCTGCTTTTAAATAAAATCTCTTTGCTTTGAAGCAAATTTTAAAATAAGCCTTATATTCGATTAGTACTGAGGTAAAGGTAGTAAATGAAGCAGGTGGAGTATGTCCCAGTGTGAATTAATTAGCTGCTTTGAAACCCTTAAAAGATGATTGACCAAACTGTCAAATGGCAAGCATACATAAAAAAAATTTTTTATTTGTAATGATTGTAGTAAATTTGGCACAGTGCAAGCAAATGATTTACACTTTTCTCTTTTAGTAATATTCATATGAGAAGTTAAATTGAATGTAAACTGAAATGTTTACTGTCCACCTCCTTTGTGTTCTACTCATTTAAACTTACCAAGGCATGCCATCACTCTCAAACTGTGTTGTACGGCTTGATGTAGGCTGATATGCTGTACTGCCATTTCCCAGGTTCTTCTTTGTGAACTGAAATGTAGAGGTACATCACGGTCTGACCTTCACTGAGACACCCTAATTCTCTGCAGTTTCGTGTGTATTTCACCACTAAGGGCCTATTATAAAAAAGCCATTAGATTAGGGAGTAAATCTGGGTATTTGTATTGATGTCCCAATATGATTCGATTTTGATTCATAATGCACTGATTTGATTCAATATCGATTTTATCTTGACTAAATTAGCTTGCACTGATAGATTTGAAGTGCTGGCTTTTTTAGAGATTACTTAACCATGCCTAGAGAACATTAATATAATTTGAAAAATTTCAATAACACTTTATTTGAAGTGTGTCTACATGGTGACTTGCAACACCAGCGAAGGAAATTCAGTCTCCCTTAAGCAACATTGGTCCACTTCTACGCAGCCATCATCAAGTCCATTCTGACCTCATCTATAACTGGTTTGGTGCTGCCTCTGTTCAGGTTAAGACCTGCAATGCATCATCAGTACATTTAAAAAGGTCATAGGCTGTAACGTTATATTCAAGTCCTATATGATTCCAGGGTAAGGGGCCAGGCCGCAACGATCATTGCTCATCCAACTCACCCAAGGATGTGACCTATTCCAAGGACTTCTCCCCGGCAAATGTACAGTGAAGGCTAAAACAACATGTCACCTAAACGGTTATTTTTGTATGTGCAGATATTCCGACTAACCAGGTCTGAAATTCTACTCCGCCTCTATATATTACTGCACACTAGACTACCAGGACATTTTAATCCTACTTTATCTCTTTATTTTTTGTTATGCCCTTGTATGCTGCATCGTATTTTATATTTTCTCTTTTGTATTCTGTGTTGTCCTTGTATGTTGCATCAATACTATCAAGACAATTACCTAGTACACATTAGTGTATCTGGCAAATAAAGTGAATTCTGATCCCTGATGTACTGTATATTGTGGTGTTTAATTTTATTTACCTTGTTATATATGTATTGATGTAACACCAAGTAAAACTGTGTTGCTTGGCAATAAAAAACAAAGTTCAAAATTAAAATTCAGCATTGCAGTGTTGACTTGGGCTATTCTGCCTGAAGCAGACAGCTGTTGAAATAGGTATGGTCGTGGTTTTCTAGCAAAAGAGGAGTGTTTTTTTTTGTTTTTTTTTTTTAATTGGTGTATTCTATAATGTTATAGCAATTATTAAATACTGCAGCTTTTTCACTACCAATTTTTATTTTGTGCACATTAAATATTACTTTTTACTTTTTCACTTAATCTATCGCATTTGCTGCAGTTTTCCTTTTTGTGAATTTTGGATGTAAAGCACAGTATGGAGCCAATGATATGTGTGCAACAACATGTTAAAGCAAAGCAACCTTCTGCATAGAATTAACAGTAACATTAAATTAGATGTAGTAGTTTTATATTTTGAGCAGACTACAAAGATATAACCATTACGTATAAAACAGTCATGTATTTGTTTCCCTGATTTATTGTTTTTCATACCTAGTCTCTCTGTTTAAGATAAAGATTAGACAGAATATTATTGTAATAAAATCAATGAATGCTATTTCATTGATTAAACTTCTTTACCTATTTTTAAATTGTCTTAATTGATGCTGTTCAAATCGATACTTTACACTGTCTGGTAGTGAGAATATCTTTGAATTATATGTCTTAGTATGTTAACTGTGTGAATTTTGATAAGTTGAAAATATGCCTTATTTTCTACTTTTTCCTTTAGTGCTCATGATTTGTCTCGGTGGGATTTATTTAGCAGCAACTATAAGCTTCTTAAAACTGGCATTAAAAATGGGGACATGCCTGAACAGGTAAGTAGTTCTCCTGTTCTTGTTTACATGTTTGAAATAGTGATCAAACATGCTTACATTCTCTCTTCTTCTTTCCAGATCGTCATTCATGCATTACAGTGCACCCACTATGTGATACTGTGGAAACTTGCCAAAGTCTCTGAAGGCAGTTGGACAAAAGTGAGCCACCCTTTCTATTAATATACCCCTTCTCTCATGCTTTGAAAATGTACTTAATTTTAGGATTTTATGCATTGTATCACTTTTTTTTAAATAGAAGCAAGGGAGTATTGTGTTTATTTAGAAGCTGCAAATTATAAGCATTTGTTTATGCAGTTGTAAAGAGGATGATTGGCCGTGTCATGGCTCCTATCTTGTGTGCTTCAGTGCTTAAATTACATCTCCTATTTTGAATAAAGTTTTGAGACTGTACCCGCCTTCTCTGTACAGTAATAAAGTACCTGGATTTTCCTTGGAAACCTGGACTCACCTTCCTGTCCCTCATGCAATTCTGTGACCCAAGCTTCACAGTACCTGCTTCTTAAACTGCAAAACATATTTTATTTGAAAATGAGACATTAAATTGCATATAACTTTTTTTTTTTCTCCTCACATAAATTGACGTAATTTCTCACTTTTTTTGTTCGTCATAATGAAAACTTATAAATACCATTAATGTAAACATGTGTTAATCAGTTTGGAGTGAGGCTATGTTGGGGATAAATGCAACTTTTTTTAAGTTGGATTTTCTATTTGAACACCTCTGCTTCTGTATGCATTCTGCATATATATCTGCTTGTTTTTTTTTGTGTATATATTAATAACTAAGCAAATAAACCAAAATCCTCACTACAAAAAAGCACTTGTATTGGATAGTAACCAGCTACCTTTTTGTTCTCTGGGCGGAGGACATGGCAAATGGTGCCAGCTAAGAAAAACATACCCCTTGGTAGATGCAAATAAAAACATTAGTAGGAGCCTGTGTTTAATTTTATGTGCAATTTAAAGGTAGTTGGTTGTCTGCAGTAGAATGGTACCTAATACCAGATTATGTTGATGCAAGGTTATCATGTTTGCTAAGGGTGAATATAGGTAAGTAAAGCAAGTAAGTAAGTAAAGCAGGGTTCCCTTTGATAATCGTCAACAACTATCAAAGTGGAGCCATGTCGATTGCTTTAACAACCCACGACCTTTACAAACCATGTGTGATCCATTCCTATTAAATACAGTGGTGACTTACAATCTTATATGACCCAAAAGGCAGTAATCCATAGTTTAAGAAACTCTGTCTTAGCATGATGTTTACAATAATACTGCTGTTTAAAATTCTTTTGTTTGTTACAAGAGATTATAAATAAGAGAAAAATACTTTTGTTTCTTTTGTGCTTTCTGTTTCATATACTGTAATATATATTTACATTAATATATACATCTCTTTGCTAGTAACTGCAAGTACATCTTAATGTTTTGTATTTGAAAATCTTGTTATGGCCACAAAAGTAGCTGCATATCTAAATGAATTCCTATCACATTATCTCTACAGGAGGACATGGCAAATGTGAGGAAACAAATGAGAGCTTTCTGTCAAATATGCCAGCACTACCTGGCTAATGTAAATAGTACTGTTAAAGAGCAGGTTAGTACCTTTTACTAATTTATAAATCATCTGAGATGAATATTCCCAAGCAAAATTGCATTTATTTGGGAGCATATCCCTTATTTGGCAAACGCCATTCCTTTTATTTGGGTAATGACGTTCTTTACTTGCTCTACAACTTTGTGATAGCCAATACAATTTTCTGTACTGTTGTGTTCTGGGCCAGTAATGTCACTTCAAGAGGGGCACACTGAATCAAGAAGCTAATTAAGAAGGCAAGCTCAGTTGAATGTAATAGTAGCAGAGTAGAGAATGAAGCCAAAGCTAATGGCCATTATAAAAAAAAAAATGCTTCATCGTCTTTTGGACAAACTATCTTTAAGTACTTTTAGCCAAACAATTATTCAGCAAAACTGTGTCAAGAAACACTAGAATCCCTGAAGCCTACGAAAATATCCATAATGCTGGGCCACCTTCAATTCCTTTGCACCTCCTCATCAGTGTCTTTCTTTTACAAATGTGTCAATCAGCACAGGCATCCTGCTATCCCATTCCCTACCAAGGCATCTGAAGTCAGACACAAAATTCTAAGAGCTGAAGTCTATTAGTGTTAGGTGTCTGGAATTGTATTGGGTAAATAATATATTGTTATTTGGATTACATATATTTCATGTGTGTTCCGTGTCTACAGCGATCTGTGTAAATGTAGGATGACAGGAAAGATGAGGCAAGAAATTTTAAACACATAAGTAAACCAGAAACTTTTCATGTTTTAGTAATAATGACTAAATGTTGATGTGAAGTGTATAATGTGTGAAGACTGAAGTCCAGATATCAAATAAACACTTTCACAAAAGGTATAACAAAACAAGTGCACTTTTATTTAAGAAAATAATTGAAGAAAAAGAAATTGTTCCATTAAATGTTACTAGCAGTGTGTGAAAACTGAAGCCCAACTATTTATCGATACAAAGTAGACATGTCCGCCTAGCTAGTGCAGAGGCAAGGACTGGTGCCTCATAATCAAGAGGTTACGGGTTCAGTTCCGGGACTTCCTTGCATTTACTGTTTTGAGTAGTGACCTGCTATTGTTACTATTCTATAATAAAAACATACATTTGATTTGAGTCTGTAACAGCTGGTATAAATTTATGGTATTTGTAAAAATTAGTGCTGAAGGGATAAAGGCAGACACACAAACGCAGCTCAGTCATTTCTTCTTGCTGTCTTGTTGAGCAAACAGACACCGCAGAGTCTATGGTGGATATTACTTTTCCTTGCACATGGACATTCACAATTTTTTTATTTAAGAATCCAAGAATAAAACTGAATTTAAAAACAAAAATTGTTCAAATGACATACTGATAGGATTGTTTGTACAAGTACTACAAATTTACACAGGATTGTAGACTCGCATCAAATTTATGTTTTTGTTATATGATAATAATTACAACAGCTCACTGCTCAAAGTGCTAAATGCAGAGACGACACGGGATTCAAACAGGATTATCTCACTACCAGTAACAGCGCACTGCACAATAATGTGCAGTGAATACACTTGAGCATTCATAGTTTTCATACTCTTTCTCTGTACGTTTAGCATTCGTTTGCTCATAGGTTGATGCGCTTGCTGCTTCCTGAGCAGCTCTTCTTTTCTCCACCCTAGTGGCCCGCTTCTTCTCTTCTTTCATCGGCATCTTTTCGCGTTAAAACTGATTAAGTCAGTGTTTGTGTTGCAATTACTTAGTACGTTTTCTTTAATTTTTCACTTAAGCTGGCACTTAAATTATTCTTGAGGCAGATTGAAGACTGAAGTAAGATAAGCAGAGTTAGGGGAAGTGAGCGACGAAGGTGGTAGGTATGAGAATGGCTGCTGGCCACTGCTGAGAGTTGATTCTACAATAAAATAAAAAGAGGAATAACCTTGGAGGTCAATCATCACCCAGAAAGCAGACAGTAGACGTCATGTAATATATGTGTACCAAATTTCAGGTCAATAGGTCAAATGTTTTGCTAGCTACAGTTGATTTAAAATCCTGGACAGACAAACGAACAGCCTTGGTAGCATATTATATATAAACATTGCTAAACGGTAGATCCGTGATGGAGCAGTGTTAACCACTGTGACAACTGGTTGAAAATGAAACATGCAAACACACACATATGTGAACATCTTTTATTTGTACTAACTGATAGCTGGGCCTCAGCAACATGTCAGTTGAGCAATTTCTGTTTCTTCGGTTTTATTCTTGAATAAAAACATACTTGTTATTTTTACAACCTTTTGTGAAAGTGTTTCTTGGATGTTTGGGTTTCACACAACATATATTTCACATCAAAATTGTCATTATTACAATACATTATGAAAACATTTTCTGTTTAGCCATGTGTTCAACATTTCTTGCCTCGCATTTCCTCTGTCATATTTAAACAGATCATTGTGGACATGGAACACACATGAGATGTACATGGTGTGAAAAACTATTTGCCCCCTTCCTGATTTCTTATTCTTTTGCATGTTTGTCACACAAAATGTTTCTGATCATCAAACACATTTAACCATTAGTCAAATATAACACAAGTAAACACAAAATGCAGTTTTTAAATGATGGCTTTTATTATTTAGGGAGAAAAAAAATCCAAACCTACATGGCCCTGTGTGAAAAAGTAATTGCCCCCTTGTTAAAAAATAACCTAACTGTGGTGTATCACACCTGAGTTCAATTTCCGTAGCCACCCCCAGGCCTGATTACTGCCACACCTGTTTCAATCAAGAAATCACTTAAATAGGAGCTGCCTGACACAGAGAAGTAGACCAAAAGCACCTCAAAAGCTAGACATCATGCCAAGATTCAAAGAAATTCAGGAACAAATGAGAACAGAAGTAATTGAGATCTATCAGTCTGGTAAAGGTTATAAAGCCATTTCTAAAGCTTTGGGACTCCAGCGAACCACAGTGAGAGCCATTATCCACAAATGGCAAAAACATGGAACAGTGGTGAACCTTCCCAGGAGTGGCCGGCCGACCAAAATTACCCCAAGAGCGCAGAGACGACTCATCCGAGAGGTCACAAAAGACCCCAGGACAACGTCTAAAGAACTGCAGGCCTCACTTGCCTCAATTAAGGTCAGTGTTCACGACTCCACCATAAGAAAGAGACTGGGCAAAAACGGCCTGCATGGCAGATTTCCAAGACACAAACCACTGTTAAGCAAAAAGAACATTAGGGCTCGTCTCAATTTTGCTAAGAAACATCTCAATGATTGCCAAGACTTTTGGGAAAATACCTTGTGGACTGATGAGACAAAAGTTGAACTTTTTGGAAGGCAAATGTCCCGTTACATCTGGCGTAAAAGGAACACAGCATTTCAGAAAAAGAACATCATACCAACAGTAAAATATGGTGGTGGTAGTGTGATGGTCTGGGGTTGTTTTGCTGCTTCAGGGACCTGGGAGGCTTGCTGTGATAGATGGAACCATGAATTGTACTGTCTACCAAAAAATCCTGAAGGAGAATGTCCGGCCATCTGTTCGTCAACTCAAGCTGAAGCGATCTTGGGTGCTGCAACAGGACAATGACCCAAAACACACCAGCAAATCCACCTCTGAATGGCTGAAGAAAAACAAAATGAAGACTTTGGAGTGGCCTAGTCAAAGTCCTGACCTGAATCCAATTGAGATGCTATGGCATGACCTTAAAAAGGCGGTTCATGCTAGAAAACCCTCAAATAAAGCTGAATTACAACAATTTTGCAAAGATGAGTGGGCCAAAATTCCTCCAGAGCGCTGTAAAAGACTCATTGCAAGTTATTGCAAACGCTTGGTTGCAGTTATTGCTGCTAAGGGTGGCCCAACCAGTTATTAGGTTCAGGGGGCAATTACTTTTTCACACAGGGCCATGTAGGTTTGGATTTTTTTTTTCTCCCTAAATAATAAAAACCACCATTTACAAACTGCATTTTGTGTTTACTTGTGTTATATTTGACTAATGGTTAAATGTGTTTGATGATCAGAAACATTTTGTGTGACAAACATGCAAAAGAATAAGAAATCAGGAAGGGGGCAAATAGTTTTTCACACCACTGTATGTATTTGAAATCACGATTATTTCATTTCTTATATAATTCCTTAGAAACACATCGCCAGATAGACACTTCAACACAGACTTCAGCTATGCGGACAACACAGACTTCAGCTATGCGGATTTCAGCAGAGCAGTGCCTTCATCTGACTGAATGGGGGGGTGGGCGAGGGTTGTAGCAGGCTGCATTCCTCTAAACCACACATTTGCTTAGCAAAAGCAGGCTATTAGCACATTGATAAGAAGCTATGAGCTTCTTGGCGTATGTTGGGAAAATTTAAGGAGGTTAGGGACAACGAAAAATATTGTAAGCTTCAGGGATTCTAGTGTTAAAAAGAATGCTGTGAATGTATACTTGTGCAGAAGAATGAGACCCAGTTGTTTCATCTTAAAAGGTTTTGTGGGTAGATGATTCACTAGGTGTTACGGAGGTGTTGAATAATTAGACTTGTGACCTCACTGATTCTTTAAAAGTTGGAAGTTCTTTTTAGAAAGTACAGTCTCCACAGGTTGTCCACTAATACCAGTTAGAAAGAGAAAAAGTCCAGTTATTATTTATTAAAATACAAATCCATGCCACTCATATATTCTGGAAGTTGTTTACAACAAGGCTAAATGATGGTGACTGTGTAAATAAGATGTATGTGTGTTTGTGTGATTTCTTTTAACAAAACAGACAGAAAAAAAGATTTATTTTAAACTACTGTAATTAATACAAATAATAAATAAGATGACAGAACTAAATTTTGTATGATGATAATATGTAGAACAAACTGCAATGAACACTTTTACTGTAATAATTAATAATGAATAAAATGGTATTTTATACTTACATGGCACTGTTATTAAACAAGCTTGAAAGTATATTGATGCAGTTTAAACAATGTTATGAGAGACGCTATTCATGAACTGTAATATTTAAGCCTAAGTATTACTGGTTGCGAATAACAGTATGCTTAAAGCTACAACTGTCTGAACAGTATATAATTAATAAATATGAAATAGCATAGAGTAAAATTGCTTTACCATTATGATATGCGTATATATACTGTATATATAATATACATATACAGTTAGGTACATAAATATTTGGACAGAGACATCTTTTTCTAATTTTGGTTCTGTACATTACCACAATGAATTTTAAATGAAACAACTCAGATGCAGTTGAAGTGCAGACTTTCAGCTTTAATTCAGTGGGGTGAACAAAACGATTACATAAAAAATGTGAGGCAACTAAAGCATTTTTTTAACACAATCCCTTCATTTCAGGGACTCAAAAGTAATTGGACAAATGAAATAACTGGAAATAAAATGTTCATTTCTAATACTTGGTTGAAAACCCTTTGCTGGCAATGACAGCCTGAAGTCTTGAACTCATGGACATCACCAGATGCTGGGTTTCCTCCTTTTTAATGCCCTGCCAGGCCTTTACTGCACCGGCTTTCAGTTGCTGTTTGTTTGTGGGCCTTTCTGTCTGAAGTTTAGTCTTCAACAAGTGAAATGCATGCACAATTGGGTTAAGATCAGGTTGACTGACTTGGCCATTCAAGAATTTTCCACTTCTTTGCTTTAATAAACTCCTGGGTTGCTTTGGCTGTATGTTTTGGGTCATTGTCCATCTGTATCATGAACCGCCGCCCAATCAATTTGACTGCATTTAGCTGGATTTGAGCAGACAGTATGTCTCTGAACACCTCAGAATTCATTCGGCTGCTTCTGTCCTGTGTCACATCATCAATAAACACTAGTGTCCCAGTGCCACTGGCAGCCATGCACGCCCAAGCCATCACACCGCCTCCACCATGTTTTACAGATGATGTGGTATGCTTTGTAATGAGCTGTTCCACGCCTTCTCCATACTTTTTTCTTGCCATCATTCTGGTAGAGGTTGATCTTGGTTTCATCTGTCCAAAGAATGTTTTTCCAGAACTGTGCTGGCTTTTTTAGATGTTCTTTAGCAAAGTCCAATCTAGCCTTTCTATTCTTGAGGCTTATGAGTGGCTTGCACCTTGCAGTGCACCCTCTGTATTTACTTTCATGCAGTCTTCTCTTTATGGTAGACTTGGATATCGATACGCCTACCCCCTGGAGAGTGTTGTTCACTTGGTTTGGCTGTTGTGAAGGGGTTTCTCTTCACCATGGAAGTGATTCTGCGATCATCCATCACTGTTGTCTTCTGTGGACGTCCAGGTCTTTTTGCATTGCCGAGTTCACCAGTGCTTGCTTTCTTTCTCAGGATGTACCAAACTGTAGATTTTTGCCACTTGTAATATTGTAGCAATTTCTCGGATGGGTTTTTTCTGTTTTCGCAACTTAAGGATGGCTTCTTTCACCTGCATGGAGAGCTCCTTTGACCGCATGTTGTCTGTTCACAGCAAAATCTTCCACATGCAAACACCACACCTCAAATCAACTCCAGTCCTTTTAATCTGCTTAATTGATAATGACATAACGACGGACTTGCCCATACCTGCCCATGAAATAGCCTTTGAGTCAATTGTCCAATTACTTTTGAGCCCCTGAAATGAAGGGATTGTGTTTAAAAAAAAAAAGCTTTAATTGCCTCACATTTTTATGCAATCGTTTTGTTCCCCGCACTGAATTAAAGCTGAAAGTCTGCACTTCAACTGCATCTGAGTTATTTCATTTAAAATTCATTGTGGTAATGTACAGAACCAAAATTAGAAAAAAAGTTGTCTCTGTCCAAATATTTATGGACCTAACTGTATACACACACGCAGACATTACATCTACACAACGATGAAGCCATATTATACAGACATAATACCCACTTCTTATAGATGCACAATGCTTGTTTCGTAGACTCTCCAGGAATGTGACGGATATGTTATTAATCCTACCGCAGAGAATTAATTGCTTAAGAAGTCTATCGAAATTATTAACTATAGAAAACTTAACAAAAGATGTCATTAGTTGGCTCTTCCTCCCGAACTGGCTGATGCAACATCTCGGAGGCAAATGTCAGCCCCAGGGCAGGGCAAAGGTGCTTGGGCCAATCTCCTCAGGACTTTACAAACTGACAGGTTATATACTAAAGGACTGCTGGCTGCGCAAGTGAATAGCAACCTATAGAGGACACTCAGGGTTGAAACTAGAAAACGGCTGCAGTTGAATTGTAGATCTTTTTTACACCAGGACTTTACAATTGTTTGTATATTAATCGTAATTATGATTACAGCTGCCATGATGTGTTAATTGTAAAAAGTGACAATGACTGCATTCTATTTAGTACTCCTTCTCTCTCAGAAATCGAGCTTTCCCATTTACAAACTACTCTAACCAGCAAATGAGTGTTTGTAATGAATCACAGATCCACTCCTAAGCTTGAGCACAGTGTTGAATCAAATGTACTTGCTTCTCATGACTAATTATACACTACATTCTTAGGAGTCTGATCTGTAATAACACTTTAAAAAAAAAATGCAATTTCGTTCTCTTGTTTTGGCAGCAGACCTTGGGAAATCTGGGAAATATAAGTAATGTTAAACCAATATCATCCATCACTTAATTTTTAATGTTTTAGTAGCAAATTGAAGAGAATAGTCCTTAATTTAATAATATTTTGTTTGCAATAGTGATGACATTCATCAAAAATGCATACTTTGCATACTGTTGCAGCATTGCACTCAAACAATGAAACCATCTAAAATCTAACCACATTATCCAGTATAGGATTAAAACACACACACCAAACAGTCTCAATCACAGATGAGCTTACCTGTTTATGCTATGACACTTGTCCATGTCCATCAGGCTTTTGAAAGCAAATCAGGTAATGGTAGTTGTCTTTAAAAAACAAACAAACAAAAAAAACAAGGCACTGATTAAAACTGCACAGAAAAGGTTTTAAAAAATGATCCAACATCCAGGGGTGAGAGCCCTTCTGCAGTACTCTGTACAGCCACAGTCAGTTTGGGGTGGAGCAGAACTATGGAAGTATGCCTAACAATACCAGTTTGTTATATTGATGAAGAATTTGCACTGAAAAGCAGATGTTTACACATAGCATAATTTCATCAAGAATGAAGATGCAGCTACTTAAGGACTGAGAGTTGCACTGGCCACTTGGGGCAGGAAGTTTGCATGATTACAGATAACTGGGCATACGCAAAAACTTTGTTGCTCTCAGTGAGTAAACCAGAATCTAGTGCTTTGGCCATAGAGCTGTAGCAATTAATGAGTACCCTATAACATTTATGCTACAAGTAAACACTGTGCATACTATGATGGCTGTGCAGTTGCAATTTTGCCAAATCTTAACCTGATAACATACAAATTTTGTATAAGTATGTAATGAACTTGAAAAGCTTTTAGACAGTGATGTTATTTTTTGATTTCATAATATAACCTGTCCTGTCTCAACCTTCTTCTTCATTTCTTTTCCACCAGTTTACCCTTCAGACTTTTTTCAACAAACCATCTTCTCAAAGTACATGTACATGCATTTTTTTAGATAATGTATCGGTCCAGCTGAACTTTTCTCTCCTTCTACATAACCACAGTTCAAATGTATTTTTATCCCCCTTTCCACATTGTCCATGCCTCTGCTCCAAACAATGACATTCTTCAGATTATTTTTTTAATTTTCTTCAATGTTCTTTCCATTGTTTGTTACTAATTTTAATTTTGCATTGAAGACCGCTTTTCTCATTGCCATATGTATTTTTTTCATTCTTTTTTTTCACTTCTTTCATCCCTTGACAACATACTTCCCAAATATTTAAAACTATCTACTTCCTCCAAGATGTGTTTTCCAATTTTTATTAATAGTTTCATTATTCTTTCCTTTGATATACACATCACTTTTGTTTTCTTTATGTTGATCTTCATTACATTGATCTTACATGTGTAAGGTAATCTGTTCATTAGTTTTCACAGTCATTCATTGCTTGATTTTATCGCTTTATAGTCTACAACTCCTAACAGATGTAATCCATCTTTCCTTCAACTTTCACCCCTAATTTCTTGTTTGTTAGTGCTTCTTTAATTATTCTCTTAACATAAATATTAAACAGGATTGGTGAGAGTGAGCATTCCTGTTCATTACCTCCTCTTATTTGACATGTCTTTGTTAGTCTATATATGGTTCTTTCTTTTGTTTACTGGTCTATATGTAATTTCCTAATTTGACGTCTGTCCCGCCAATCTACTCTTATCAGTCTGTCAATATCACTAGCAGTTTTACCCAGTTTACTTGGCCTAATGGGGATTTGAGCCAAAGTAACATTAGTAAGCACAACTCTAAATAGGATGTGTTTAAGAAATTTTATATTTAATAAACCAGTTGTAGTTCACTTTTTGAAGTGCAGTGTGCCCTCTACTAAGTATGAATGAAAGAGACAAGGCAGCTGAGCATGAAATAGAGAAAAGAGACTCTGTGATAGAGTGCATTGTGTGAAAGCTGCTGCATTTGTTTTATTAATTGACACTTAACTGCTAGTTAATATACACTTGTTGCCCATTTTCACAAACATAAGCAAAATCGGTGTACCTTAGGTGCCCAGAATGTTGACTTCTGAAATGGAACATCACTGCATCTAGAGAGTCACAAGGAGAATCTCAAGCTAACAGATTTCTGTTGGTGGAAATTTTCAAAGCATTTCATAAATGGAGATGAAATGTGGATACATCATAATGACCCATTGAGCATTAAGTAACTTGCTTATACTGGGAGAAGAGGTAGGAATTAACATGGCAATTTTGTGGTTTTTTAAAGTCAAGGTGTTTTACCAATTACCCCATACTGCCTATTCCAGGTTAACTTTAATAGTTGTCATTGTTCCTCTTGCACAAATGAAATATTTTCACACTAGCCAACCCACGGCATAGCATACGCCGCATAATTATGTATTGATGGGTGAACACTTCCTGAACGACACAGTTGTCCAAATGGGGTGGGTTTGTGGATACCACTGTGAGTGAATGAAAAGATAGACCTCTGGAGAGAGCAACATACAATTGTCCCGTGACTAAAAGCGGGATCGTCCGTGACGAAGAAGGCCATGCTGGTGAAAGTTACTTCATCGGTAGGGCTAAAGTGTCAGCACTTGTAGATTAAGGTGTAGCGAGTCTTTGTTGTTGACGCTTAATATAGCTTGCGTACTGAGATGTTCCGCAGTCACAGTTGAGAAACACCTTTTTAATGTCTTTTTAAGCACAGGGGAAAAAATGAACATGGGAAACATCCGTAATGTAATAAGCCACCAAGAAAAGTAACATTGCAACAATGCTATCTACGACCCGATCTCTGTAAACAGAAGTGAAAACAAAATCGAGCCCGGTGTATTCTTTAACTGCCTTGTGGCGCTGTAGTAGTGCTGCTGCTTTGCAGTAAGGAGACTGTGGAAGAATGTGGTTTCGCTTCCTGGTTCCTCCTTTTGTGGATAGCGCTTTGAATACTGAACACCGCTATATCAATGTAACGAAGTATTAACAGGAAATTGTCTTCGTGTAATAGTAAAAGACAAATTATCCGTGACAAACAAACTGTTTTACATGCTGCATACCAACCCGCGGCGTAGTATACGCCGCATAATTGCGCCGCTTTTTAAATGTTTTTTTTTAGCAAAGGGAAAAAAAAATGAACATTTGCAAAATCCGTAACGCTGCTTTCAGTAAGTACAATGCACACACGTTTAATTTGTCGACCACTTTTTGCCAGCTGTGTTTTTCTGGTTTGGGCTGCTTTTGCAGTGTTACTGCTTGTGCGTATTAAATCTTGAAATCCTTCGAGTAACTAATTAACTAACACACACCAACCCACCCACACACACAGCTTGTGTGAAACAAATGCCCCTGTACTTTCATAATTTTGTTGCAGCCTATAGTGGAGTCAGGCACAGAGTAGGTCAGCTGGCTGAGAGAGCGTCTCGAGTGTTGCAGGGCCTGCATCGGTGAAGCAGGTGAGACGCTAATGAAACAGAGGCACAGGGCTTATTGGTTTTTTAAAGACTGCTTCCTTCATTGTGTTTTAACCTCAGTTTTAAAGGATTGTTTTAAGGATCCAATGGGATAACCCTCGCAAACTGTTTTAGATGCTGCATTCAGCAATTCTATGCCGCTTTTTAAATGTTTTTTAAGCAGAGGGAAAAAAGAATGGAACATTTGCAAAAATCTGTAACGCTGCTTTCAGTAAGTACAATGCACACGCGTTTTAATTTGTCGGCCACTTTTTGCCCATCCATCTTTTCTGGTTTGGGCTGCTTTTGCAGTGTTACT
Source organism: Erpetoichthys calabaricus (assembly GCF_900747795.2). Lineage (NCBI taxonomy): Eukaryota > Metazoa > Chordata > Cladistia > Polypteriformes > Polypteridae > Erpetoichthys > Erpetoichthys calabaricus. The sequence goes on from NC_041405.2 coordinate 44,826,813, forward strand.
GCTTGTGCATATTAAATCTTGAAATTCTTCGAGTAACTAATTAACTAACTAACACCAACCCACCCACACACACAGCTTGTTTGAAACAAATGCGGCCCGTACTTTCATAATTTTGTTGCAGCCTATAGTGGAGTCAGGCACAGAGAAGGTCAGCTGCTGAGAGAGCGTCTCGACTGTTGCAGGGCCTGCATAGGTGAAGCAGGTGAGACGCTAATGACACAGAGGCACAGGGCTTATTGGTTTTTAAAGACTGCTTCCTTCATTGTATTTTAACCTCAGTTTTAAAGGATTGTTTTTAAGGATCCCATGGGATACCCCTCGCAAACTGTTTTAGACGCTGCATTCAGCAATTCACATCCGTGACAAACATGCCTCTTCTTACATGGTCCTGCTTTGGTGGGCGGGGAAATGTTTTCCGTGTTCCTGCAGGACCATCTAAGAAGACGCATGTTTGTCGCGGATACGGTGGACGCGGGTCGGGAAATAAAGAGTGTTGGTGGGCGGGGGAAACGTTTTCCGTGTTCCTGCAGGACCATCTAAGAAGACGCATGTTTGTCGCGGATGCGAATTGCTGTATGTAGCGTGTAAAAACAGTTCGTGATGTTGCACGCGGTCGTGCGTCGTAACCGAAAAGTCAACGTGGCTCAGAGCTGCATGCGGACCTGTAGCACAGACAAACCGAAATGACGGCGTGTTTTCCGAGGCGTCGTGTCCAAGATGGTGGGCGTGGCTCTGCGAGTTTTCGTCATATCCAATGGTCTTAGAGTTGGTGGGCGTGGCTCCTTCCTGCGTGCTTTCATGGGTGTGGGCGTGGCTCCTTCCTGTGTGCTTTCATGGGGTGTCGTGCCGCTTCTGGCGGCAGCTTAGAGAATTATATATATATAGATGCTAATCATGTTCTTAGAAGAGACGATAAAGAGCATACATTATGCTCATTTGGTGTCTTATTTGCTAATGCTCAATTTTTCAGGGATATTTCTTTTTCTTCTCCTAGGCCTTTACAATTCTCTGTGATGTCTCTGATGATATTTAGTCATCAGATTGTTTCAGGAGGACGTGAGATACTTGAGCCATTGGTTTACACTCCAGATTCTTCTTTGCAATCTGAACTGCTGAATTTCATTCTTGATCATGTGTTCATAGAGCAAGATGATGAATAGCAAACAGTGCAGGTAAGTCATCCACCAGGATCCATGATGCATGACTTTTTTTTTTCTTTTTCCTTTTTTTATTCTTTAACCTTTTGGCATTTAGGAAAGGTAGACAAGCATTGGTATTTTGCAGTGTAACTGATGAAGTGAAGCTAGTAGCTCTTGTTTAACTTCTTAGTGAAACATGTTTTTATCAGATTTTATTTAACATCCCGTACAATTCATAGTCTTTTGTCACTGTTATAACATGTTTTTTTGGAAATGTGTGTCCGTAACTTTAACCAATTGTGTGAATTCTTCCTTTCTTTCTTTTGCAGATGGCCAGCAGGATGATGAGGCTGGTAAAATAGAGGCATTGCACAAAAGGAGAAATTTATTAGCAGCATTACTGTAAACTTATAGTGTACAATGTAGTAGAAAATGAATACTGGGGCAGATATTTTTAAACAGTACATGGCGGGTGAGTAGGACAACAATACATTTGTGCCATTGTTGGATTATGCCTATTCTCTGGGTTAATATGTGTTTTTCTATTTCTCTCTAGTACTATAATGACTATGGCGATATCATAAAGGAAACAATGAGCAAGACCAGGCAAATTGACAAAATACAGTGTGCCAAAACCCTAATACTGAGTTTGCAACAGGTACGTTTTGTGTTAGGTCTAGATGGAGCAACATGGCTGCCTGGATTGAAGTATACTACTAACTATAACATTGTAATCATTAAGCCATGTTGTTTCCCAGTGAAAGATCTTCTTAGTAATTAAAGATAGTAGAGACAATGATTTTTAGTATGTTAAGTGTTACAGTATACCATAGTAGAGGATTACAGAAGACAATAGTAGAAAAATAATGTTATTTTTCTTGACTAATCTTTAGCTCTTCAATGAAACGCTGTCCGAGCTTGGCTATAATTTTGACAGATCATCTTCAGCCTTTTGTGGCATTAAGGAGCTGGCTCGACGTTTCTCTCTAACTTTTGGGCTTGACCAACTTAAAACTAGAGAAGCCATCGCCATGTTACATAAGTAAGTTATACATCACACATTGATTTACTGACATTTTCAGGTTTTTCATTTCTTTCAAAATATGGAAGTATAGTTGTGCTTGAAAGTTTGTGAACCCTTTAGAATTTTCTATATTTCTGTATAAATATAACCTAAAAACAACATCAGATTTTCACTCAAGTCCTAAAAGTAGATAAAGAGAAACCAGTTAAACAATGAGAAAAAAAATATTATATTTGGTCATTTATTTATTAAGGAAAATGATTGAATATTACATATTTGTGAGTGGCAAATATATTTAAATATGTGACTATAAATATCTATACAAAGTTATTTAATGTAATTACTTCATATCTGTTTTGTATTTAAATTATGATTTCAGAGATGGTATTGAATTTGCCTTTAAAGAACCCAGCCCTCATGGTGAAGGACATCCTCCTGTGAATCTTGCCTTTCTTGATATCTTGAGTGAATTTTCCTCCAAACTTCTTCGCCAAGATAAAGGACCGTGTAAGTGAATTTGAGAATATCATAGTTTGTCTGGCATTAAATCAAGGTCGACATTCTTGTACTAGTAAACAGAAAAATGTTAGGACTGTCACTCTGCTCCACTACCTAGTCAGTGTAGGTAGCACTGATAATTGAAATTAAACTGAGAGCGAGAATTCTGGTATTTGTGTGTTGATTAGTTTATTTTACAACTTATTTTAAGCATGTGATTTAAAAAAATAATAATCATTTCTGCAAGATTTGCATTGTGCAGATATACAATTATATTAAATATATAAAATGTGGCAGGCTTTTCATTCTGGAAACAGTTTATATAAATGTGGAGTAACTTTTCTTTGTTTTTTCTTTTTATAGCTATGTTTACCTTGAAAAATTTATGACTTTTCAAATGGCACTGCGCAGGGAGGATTGTTGGCTTCCATTGATCTCTTACCGCAATTCTTTGTTGGCTGGAGGTGATGATGATACAATGTCAGTCATCAGTGGAATCAGTAGTCGGGGATCAACTGTGAGGAATAAAAAGACCAAACCAGCCACGGGCAAGAGAAAACTAGCCGAAGGTATGTGATAAGTGTATATGTTACTGAAAGTATAGAATATAGCTTTTACATGTCATATTAAATGCCTTGGGGTGGCGCAGTGGGTAGCGCTGCTTCCTTGCAGTTGGGAGACCTGGGGAACCTGGGTTCGCTTCCCAGGTCCTCCCTGCGTGGAGTTTGCATGTTTCTCTCCCGTGTGTGCGTGGGTTTCCTCCCACAGTCCAAAGACATGCAGGTTAGGTGGACTGGCGATTCTAAATTGGCCCTAGTGTGTGCTTGGTGTGTTTGTGTGTGTCCTGCGGTGGGTTGGCACCCTGTCTGGGATTGGTTCCTACCTTGTGCCCTGTGTTGGCTGGGATTGGCTCCAGCAGACCCCTGTGACCCTGTGTTCGGATTCAGCGGGTTGGAAAATGGATGGATGGAGTAATGCCTAGAAAATGGTAGTTTTGTACATTAATAGATAAAATGATTATTTTTTTTAATTATCATAATTTAATTGGATACTGGATCTGCAGCAGAAGAAAGCAGCAGTAGCAGTGATGGGACGTGGATGAACAGAGAACAGGACACTTCAGACTCCAGTTATGTTGCAGACGCCACATCTGACATCAACAGTAATGCGAGAGCCCAAGAGGTTACGGCCAGAAGAAAGCTACATGAGTGTATACCCTGTTCAGCCTGATCAGCAGCATCATCACCAAACACCTTTAGATTACAAGTGAGTATAATAAACTAATGAAACAGTGGCATTATAGTTCAAAGAATCAAAAAATCACATATAGATTTATTTATTGCTTCTGTACAAATGTCTATTTAGCATTGTTTTTTTGATGGATATGTCAGCTATAGTTCCATCATATGGTAAATATAAATATATGCAGTCATGTGAAAAAGAAAAGTTTACACCCTTTTACAGATCTATGGATCTACGTTTCAGGACATAATAAATAAAAATCTGGTCCTTACCAGGTTCTAAAATTATTTTAAATTAACCACTGGTGTAAAAACAACACACAACAGATGCACTATGCTATTATTTATTTATTTAATGGAGAAACCATGTTTGAAAAAACAGTATACCCAGTGATTCAATAGCTTGTATAGAACAACCTTTAGCAGCAATAACTTAAGGTTGTACAGAAAAACAGTTACTTCATCAGTCCTCTCGCATTGTTGTGGAGGAATTTTGGCTCATTCTTATTTACAGTGTTGCTTCATTTCATTGAGGTTTGAGGGCATTCGTTTATGCACAGCTCTCTTAAGGTCCCGCCACAGCATTTCAATCGGGTTGAGGTCTGGACTTTGACTGGGCCATTGCAACACCTTGATTCTTTTCTTTTTCAGCTATTCTGTTGTATTTTTGCTGGTGTGCATGACACATAATGGCATCACTTTTAACTCTAGAATAGTTTTGTCCACTTCAGCCTCCCCTGTCCCAAAGGACATTGTTCCAGAAGTCTTATAGTTTGCACAGAGGCAATTTTGCAAACCTAAGCCATGCTGCCATGTTCTTTTTAGGTAGAAGATGCTTTCTCCTGGCAAATTGTACTGTAATGAACTTTTACATGTAACATGCTAAATGGCGCATGTAGAGTCTGAGATGTAGCTCTTGGATTTTTTTGCAACTTCTCTGAGCATTGCACAATCTGACCTTGGGGTGAATTTGCTGGGACGTCCACTACTGGGAAGATTGGCAACTGTCTTGAATGTTGTGGATAATCTTTCTCACTGTAGAATGATGGACTTCAAATTGTTTGGAAGTAGCCTTATAACTCTTTCGAGATTGATGTGCCAGGAACAATTGCTTCTCTAAGATCATGTCCTTCCTACGTGACATTGTGTTAACTCACCTGAATGCTCCAGACCAGCAAACTGTCAAAACCATCTGTTTTTATTGAGGTAGTCACATTTGGCTGATGATCAGTTAATCAAATGCATTTGAATTTCGCATGTGGTTTCTACTTACCCTCTTAATTCCTGTGGAAGTAGTATGGGTGTACTTAATTTTTCACACATTGCTTCTGCATTTTGGCTAAGCTTTTGTTAAATAAATAATGCCATGGTGTAATATGTTGTGTGCTGTTCATCTGAGGTTATATTTACCTATTTTTTTGTTTAATATGTCCTAAGGTTTTAAATCCTTAGAATTGAAAGAGGGTGCACTTTCTTTTTTCTCACATGACTGCATGTCTGTAGTACCTAGGGTATTGTACCGTGTTAGACATTATGAATGTAGTGAGAAGTCAAGCAAAATGACACCTTTTATTGGCTAACTATAAAGATTACAATATGCAAGCTTTCGAGGCAACTCTGGCCCTTTTTTCAGGCAAGATATAATCAGTGACAATCATTAAGTCTTTGGTCCTGGTGCTTCCTGTCTTGCTATATGGTTGCGAGACATGGACACTATTCAGTTTCCTGAGACAAAGGACTGGACTCCTTTGGTACCTTGTCTCTCTGGAAAATCCTTGGGTACCGTTGGTTTGACTTTGTGGTCAAATGAGCGGTTGCTCATGGAGTCCCGAATGAGGCACATTTACCTGCATCGTGAGGGAGCGTCACTTACGGCACTACGGCCATGTGGCGCATTTGCCAGAGGGTGATCCAGCTCGTAGGATCCTCATTGTTGGGGACCCGAGTGGCTGGACCAGGCCAAGGGGTTGCCCACGTAACACCTGGCTGCGGTAGATAGAGGGCCGTTTCCCAGAGGGTGGGACTAGACTGCATGTCTGCCTGGGGGGTTGCCAACCGGGATCCCGAGTTGTTTTGTTGTGTAGTGGGTGCGGCAACGCACTGTACCAGTGCATGCTCCCCCAACTTGACTTGACTTGAAATGAGTTCATCCATCCATTTACTACATATGCTAATCCAATTTCAGTATCAAAGAAATGCTACTACATACTTTGGCTGCACTGGCAGTAAGAGTTCATTACAATTATTGCTTGGGCTCCTATCCACTGTTTCTTATACTAGGCCTATTTAGAATTGCCTTTGAGATATAGGAAAATATTGACTAGCTTGAAGCTCAAACTAGCTTTACTAGTTGAGTTAACCACCTTGCCATTCTGCTGTCTACTTCATAATGTAGTGTACATATAAAAAAATGTAATTTTAAAATTTTCTTTTTTACTAACTTAACAGTACTCTTAAGCCCACTGTCCTAATACACTATTTTTCCAATTATTTTTCAGTCATAGCCTTCATTTGTATAATCATAGATTCTTGGACAGTCACAGCACACCATGGACCATCATTTGTGTGCTGTAATGTCCTCAGGAAAGTTAGCCCACAATGTAGTCTGATCAGCCATGACAAAATCCTACTAGGTTTGATTTTTTTTCTGCAAGTCATAGGAATGGGTCCTGTGCATGCAAAAGCTGACAAGCAATGAGTGTTTTGCTAGAAGTACATCTTCTGTTTATCTGGTGTGGTCCACATTGATTGCTGCCAGAATGTGTCAACCTTTTTCATACTTTTGAAAATGCAATTGGAAATTGGGATCTTTGCTGAGAAGTTATGAGGAAGTCATGTCCTGCCGTCATCATCTGTGATTCCCTGGTTGTGCCAATGTGACATTTTAAAGTACATTTATCTACCTACATGTTAAATATACCTTGTAACATTGCACTTGCTGGTATAAGTGAGTTGACTTAATGGATGGACAAATGAGCCGGTTCATATTCTAAGTAGTACGTCAAAGGTCATGGACAAAGTTTATTATACAGCGGAACAAACGGACATGTAGAATTTTAAAGCATGACCAAGCACCCTCATGGTGTATTTTTTTTTTTTCTGTCGTCCTGGCCATTGGACCTCACTTTATTCTTTGTTACTTAGTATTACCTAATCTTCTTTTTTATATTTTTCTTTCTTCATCTTGTAAAGCACTTTGAACTACATCATTTGTATGAAAACGTACTATATAAATAAATATTATTTAAAAGTAATTTCTCAGATATTGTTTAAAAGATTAAATTGTTTACTGTATACATAGATTTGATATCATTTTTAATTTGTTTCCTTAGCACCCAGGTAACTTGGATGTTTAGCCCCAGAGACAGCAAGAAGAAGTGCGACAGCAGCAAGAACGTGCTGCCATGAATTATGCCAAACTAAGAACGAATCTACAGCATGCAATGTGAGGCTTAATGCATGTAAACAAGTCACTGTTTTTTAAGTGTAACGACTATTTGAGTTTTTGTACTTTTGTAGCTTATAAAACTTTTTATTTGCTTATATGGGGATTTTTGCATATTTTAACAAATGCATTAATTGTTTTTGTTATAATACCAATATACCTTACTCCATTCAGAATATTAAGAATGTCAGAAACCTTTGATAGCAACAAACCATTCAGCCCAACAGAGCTTGTCAATCAATATTCAACTGACTTTTGCAAAATATAATCTAGTGGTTTGTTTGAAGATACACAAATTTCTACTATCCACCAAACACCCTGTCTGTTTTTTTCCACATATTTGTCATTTATATAAAGGACAAAAAAGTTAACATGTGTTTGAAATTTACCCTTTGCATGTTAAAAGTAGCAACTGGAATCCAACTTTCATTATATTGAACCCTTCCAATTACGTATCCTGTTAACCTCGGTTTGCTTGTAAACTGAAAAGATTCAACTCTTTCAGTCTTTCCTAACAGCTATACTGTTGTCCTGGCCTCAGTTCTAGTCTCTCTTTACTGCCACTTTCTATAATATTATACCAGAACTTAAACACAGTATCCAGATGAGGACTGTCTAGTGTGTTATACAGCTATAACTATTGTTTAAATAATAATTTTCCTTGATTTTCCTTTTTACTTGGCATTTTATGTTGTTTAACCTAACATTATATTAATTAGCTCTTATTAATTACTTCTCTGTACTGTCAGGATATTTACAGAAACTCACAGAAGCTCACTAAGGTGTGTAACTTCTTCTGAAGTGTAACTTTATATATGCAGTACTTAACATCTGCCCCAACTCAGAGTCTGTCCAGGTCCATCCATATAGTCAGCAAATCATGGTGTATTTGCCATTACACAATGTTCAGCTTCATCAACAATCATAACCATCTTATTAGCTCCATCTATATCAAGATTATCTTTATAAATTAAAATCGGCTGTGGGCCAGCCCTGATCTCTGATTTTAAATTGCAAATTCAGTCTTCACGATAGTAAAGTCACAATAAATGTTAAAAATGTCACCCTATACTAAAGTCAGCTTTTTTTTTTTTTTTTTTTTTTTGACATTGTGGAAAACAGCAGTTGATACAGCATTATGCACACTTGTTACAGTTTCCTAAAGGAAAATAATTGAGTTATATGTTGTTACATGCAAACAATTTAGATAAAAGTTATTTTTTTAAGAAAACAGCAGCCTAATTGGTTTACTTATTTTGAAAGAAAATACAATTTTATTTGTGAATTTTTAAACCCCTCAGTCAGTCTTAAAATTATTATTTTTTTGTCATATACAGTCGCCGTGGGACAGGTTTAATGGAGGATGATGAAGAACCTATAGTAAGAAGATGTGATGATTGTCTTCAGAAGGGCGCATTGAGGATCTTAATGAAGGCATGGATTTTGATACCATGGATATTGACTTGGTAAAAACTCATTTTGTGTACTTAAAAATGTAAAGTATTTCAGAGTTGTTAGGATGTCTTTGTAAGTCTTTACTCCATCATAATGGTAAATATTTCCAAAAAAAATCTAAATGTTTCATTATGGAAGTGACAGTTTGACCACTTGGTGGTGATGTTTACCAGTTTTTAATCCGTGTTACAAGAGACTGAGCCTGTTCCAACAGCCTTATTTGCATATTATTAAATTTATTTGTTTATCATCTTTTTTGAATTATTTTACACCACTCAGGGGTCATATTTGAGTCACACTCTGCTACACTTGTGCTATTAAAGTGCTATTATCATATATGCTTTTTTGAACATTTAAAATTTTTTAGCACTTGATGAGTGTGGAATATGTGTTGTTGTTTTTTTTTTAGCCACCCTCTAAGAACAGAAGAGAAAGAACAGAACTGAAACCAGACTACTTTGATCCTGCTTCAATCATGGATGATTCAGTAAGTTAAGAATTCTTTGCATTGTTTGATTATTTCATGGCATGGTAGTTTTATTTCAGTTTTGTGTTGCCAAAAATAATATTTCTTTTTGTTTAACATTACTAACAGTTACAGCCATGTGTCATTACATATCTCATTTAAAATAACACATTTCAAAATGTTTTAATTTAATATAATCAGTTTTTAATTTTAAATTACACATATTTCAAAGTAGACCATCATGGTGACATTGAACTTAGAAGTGCTACTTCACAGATGCTGCAAGATTTTTTTCTCTCCAGGTACTCGGATTTTACTCCAGCATCTCAAAGATGTGAATATTAGTTTAGCTGGCAATTCAATTTTGGCCCACATTGAGTGAATGTGGATTTCTCAATGGGTGTGTCCTGGGATAGGCTATTGCTTCACCCAGAGTTGTTTACTGCTCTGCTAAAGGAGTATAGATAATGGAGAAATGGATAGATACGTTCTGAAGTAAAGAAAAATTAATGTTGGAAAGTTAACAACTTGTACCCTGATGCTCCCAAAAATTTATCACCTATATTTTTTTTTCCTGCAGGTACTTGGAGTTTCTTATGTTCTAAAGAAAAATGGAAAATGCGCTGTGGTCTTTGTTTTGAGAAATTGTTGTTACAGTAAACTTCCTAATGCTGTACAGATTGTGTTTTTCTCCTCTGTGGAGAATTTTATTGGACTTGCTCACTGGACTAAGTGAACTGAAAGGCAGCATTGCGTGCCTGCTGAAGTGATCTGTTGAAACTACAAAAAAATTTCTTAATCAATGGGTAAGCTTTTCCATGAATATTTCAAGCAGTGGCTTATACATTACAGTTAGCTGTTGAGTCAGGGTTCAAATTTAACTTTCGCACACAGTTTATATTGTTAAAAAATATGGAAACTTTTATATTGGCACATAACACAATAGATTATTAAACCATTTTAATCAATGTAAGAATGAAATTATTGATGTGTATTAAATGTACAGCCCACAGGAGCAGAAGAAATCAATGAGTTGTGAAATACTAATTTTAGAAAAAATAACCTTATTTAGCAGCAGATTTTTTTTTGGTCTCTGATGCCTCCAAGTAAATTTAGCTGCATTTGGGAGCATGAAATGTGTTTGTAGACTGTTCCTGTTTACTGATGAATTAAATGCAATGGGAGCACCACACATAAATGGGTATATTTGAGTGTTGGACCACTTCATCAAATACTACTTAGCTCCTTGGTGTCCATTTAACTTAGCAAGGGGCCTAAACTTTAAGGCCCTATAATCTGAGTAACTGTTAAGCTTACCCAAAGATTAGAATTGTGTTTGCTTGTTTGTTCATTCAAGAGACTAATATAAGGAAGCCATTTCAACCCTTCCAGTAGTGCCAACTGTATTGTGTCTCTGAAAAAAATGAGCTTGGTATAGTATGTTTGCTGGAAATAATTTTCTCTAAACACAATTATACAGCTTATTAGAGTGTGGGAATAGGTATCTAAATTTTAAATAAAAGTTATATATATAAATCGGTGCTGATTTTATAATCGCGCAGTTTGTTTAGTTTTTCTTACTTTGAAAATCCAACCTAAAATTATAAGGTTTCAGAAATATATACAAAAAATGTTTTTAAAATATAAGCATGTGAATTCATGCTTTTAAAAATGATTTTTAAATTTGTATTTTATATTGTTTTATCTTTGTCTTTGAAAACAGTTTTCAGGTTTCAATACCATTTTTCCTATGTATGTAAATTAGTTTGGATAACAGAGACTCGGACTATCCATTATGTTATTCTTTGAGATTAAGCTTTATGTTTTTAATTTTAAATGTCCTTTCACAAATTCTTAAGTCTGTAACATAAATTTTAAATTTACTATTTGAACATGAAAGTTATTCTGCAGTGCTTGGGCAGCTAGACATGGCTTAAGTAACCATTAACTTATAGTACAATTGTACATTTTTGTTAATGTCTTGTTTATTTGAGGTATATTCTTTATAATCATTCCATGCCTTAAAATGCTTGCAATACACAACTCCCTTGTTTTCATTTTGTCTCTTCCATAAAACAAATCAAAACCCACTTTTTTTTGCATTTTAAGCTTCATTTTCCAGGCTGTGGTAGCCAAAAACCATACAAATTGAGTAGTTTATTACTGAAAAAAATGATAGAAACTGATTCAACATAAGTTTTTGTTTTACATATTTTTTAAGTGATGAATCTTTTACTTTGAAAAATACTGTTGTGTTTTCACACCACTGCATTAACAGAAACTGCTGAAAGGACTGTATATAAAAAATCAAGGTGCCAAAGCTGATTTTTTTTTTTTTTTTCATTTCTATTTTTAAACGTGTGTTTCTTTTGTGTGAGCAGTTCTTTAAAGCTGTATGTTTTTAACCAGCTTCTCCTGTTTTATATATTTACCCGAATCTGTTGTCCTCCACATTCTGTCGTCCACTGTACTGTTTCTGATTTGTATTTATGTCTGGAGACAGTAACTTTTTGAATAAAAGTAAACCTTCTTCAGTTGTGTGATAATCTTAAGTACACAAAAATAATAGCACATTCAATTAAATTCTTTTTAATATTTTAGAAAATGTGGTCACATAATTTTTTTGTTTGATAAAAGTCTTTAATGTGAATAAACGTAGACTCTGCAATATCTAAATATTTATATATTTTTAGAGAGAGAGAGAGATTATTTTATTTACACTTTGTGCTAATTTTAAAACCCGGGTAAGTGTTTTGGATTCACAGGAACAATGTACAATTCTAGTAGACACTGTGATATATGGAAACTAAATGAATCCATGTTTGTGTATATGCTTACTTTTTTGCCTAAGGAAGGGTGCTTTCTGTTTCTAAATTATTAGCAAATATTCTTAAAGAGCTAAGGATATATTTATCATTTAATGTTGTCTTATTTTTCTAAGCATTTAGATGTCATCATAATCCTTGTTATAGTTTCATTCAATAACATTTTAAGAGTCCACATTACCCATTTTACAAAATCTGTTTTAACATCTGAAGCCATGATGGTTCATTCCAGTTCCTGGCAAAATTTGAATGAAGTTTAACAAGATTCCCCCATGCTCAGTACATCATTACAGATACACTTCTATATCATTAATTATGTTAGTGGAGTTGGTATAGTTAAATTATTGTATAATTGAAAAAATTGGTATTTGGACTGTTCAAAAATATAGGATGTAATTTGTAAAGAGTTAAGAAAATTGAAGATTGCATATATAATATAAGCATATATATATATAATAATAATATGCTTATATAAAAATAACTGTTACTCTGCAGTATTTTGCAGTTACTTATGTTCAATATAAATAATCTTTTCTGTGGAATATATTTTAAAATAATCCTGTTCTTCTACTAGAATAAATCAATTCTGCCTTCACAGCCTATTGAATATCATCCACAGAGCTTACAATAAATGCTGCATACTCTTCCATGAATCTCTTTAAGCTTGCTACTGCTAAGATAGCATTTTTACAAAGCATACTTTTTAAAATATGCAAGAAGACAAATGAAGACTTTAACCTCCCTGTTGTTTTAATCAACTTTTTGTAAACCACAAAAGTCTGAGTTAAAGGAGTATCAAAGTGCAGAGTCATAGTTAAAAGAAATTTGTATGTATGTATATATATATATATATGTATATATACAGTATATATATATTATAATATATATATATATGTATATATATATACAGTATATATATATATATATATATATATATATATATATATACATACATACATACACTGCCTGGCCAAAAAAAAAGTCGCCACCCAAAGAAAAGGTAACACACTCTAATATTTCGTTGGACCGCCTTTAGCTTTGATTACGGCACGCATTCGCTGTGGCATTGTTTCGATAAGCTTCTGCAATGTCACAAGATTTAGTTCCATCCAGTGTTGTATTAATTTTTCACCAAGATCTTGCATTGATGATGGTAGAGTCTGACCGCTGAGCAAAGCCTTCTCCAGCACATCCCAAAGATTCTCAATGGGTTAAGGTCTGGACTCTGTGGTGGCCAATCCATGTGTGAAAATGATGTCTCATGCTCCCTGAACCACTCTTTCACAATTTGAGCCCGATGAATCCTGGCATTGTCATCTTGGAATATGCCCGTGCCACCAGGGAAGAAAAAAACCTTTGATGGAATAACCTGGTCATTGAGTATATTCAGGGAGTCAGCTGACCTCATTCTTGGAGCACATACTGTTGCTGAACCTAGACCTGACCAACTGCAGCAACCCCACATCATAGCACTTGCCCCCACAGGCTTGTACAGTAGGCACTAGGCATGATGGGTGCATCACTTCATCTGCCTCTCTTCTTACCCTGATGCGCCCATCAATCTGGAACAGGGTAAATCTGGACTCATCAGACCACATGACCTTCTTCCTTTGCTCCAGAGTCCAATCGTTATGCTCCCTAGCAAATTGAAGCCTTTTTTCCGGTTTGCCTCACTGATTAGTGGTTTTTCTTACGGCTACACAGCTGTTCAGTCCCAGTCCCTTGAGTTCCCTTCGCATTGTGCATGTGGAAATGCTCTTACTGTCACTATTAAACATAGACCTGAGTTCTACTGTTGTTTTTTCTTTGATTTGATTTCACCAAACATTTAAGTGATCGCCGATCAGGATCATTCAGGATTTTTTTCCGGCCACATTTCTTCCCCGAAAACGATGGGTCCCCACTATCCTTCCGGTTTTTAATAATGCGTTGGACAGTTCTTAACTCAATTTTAGTAGTTTCTGCAATCTCCTTAGATGTTTTCTCTGCTTGATGCATGCCAATGATTTGACCCTTCTCAAACAGACTAACATCTTTTCCACGACCACGAGATGTGTCTTTCGACATGGTTGTTTAAGAAATGAGAAGCAACTCATTGCACCAGTTGGGGTTAAATAACTTGTTGCCAGCTGAAAGATAATCGCCCATGCAGTTATTATCCAATAGGTGGCTCGTACCTATTTGCTTAGTTAAATCCAGGTGGCAACTTTTTTTTTTGGCCAGGCAGTGTATATATAAATATACACACACAGAGTACATAATTTTGGAGCATTTATGAGGTAATCATATGTTACACTTTTTATATTGCCTTTAACATTCCACAATGCAGCTGATGTATTCCACTAATATTTCAATGCCTTATACATTGACAAGAGATGATACATGACAATTCATAATGGATGGGAAACTATGTAAAATCTTATTTCAGACTAACATATTTTTGCTCATGTAAGTTGTATTTCATACTTTTGGAGAATTACATCATGTGGACTGTTTGAAGGTGACTTCTGATTGACTGGCACTCCTGCCTTTCTTCTGATGTTGCCAGCATAGACTTTGCCCAACCCCCTCCCACAATCTTGAATCGGAAAACATCAGTTTGGGATCTCTGTTGTGCTGTTTGGAGTTCTTTTTGATGATTCCAGATTCCAGCATGCATTAAAGATTTTTCAAAAAGTATATTACTTGAGTTGATGGCTTTTTCAATTAATTCTGTTTAGTGTAAATCATTTCGGTTTACTTTCCATTGCAGTGCTGTGATTTTATTTATAAAATATATTTTTAAGTGTTGTTGTAGGTGAGTATGAAGGAACGTTTTAATTGTGTAATATATTATTAGGTTCCCAGAAAAATCATAAGTTTATTTGCATCATGTAAGTATTAGTGGAAAACCAGTATGTTTGCATATAAAATGACTGAGTTTGCCTATTTCAAGGGTGGCTTATGTAAATTAACTATAAAATAGAAATCAGGGTTTATATGTTCTTGGTAGTCAGAACTTAATTGTTCTAGTTAATGATACCTGTCTAGATCTTTCCATTATGGGCTTCAGTGAGGAAGGATCCTGATTAAATATTAAAAACATTATTTTGACTGCATCCTTGTGAAAATGCTGCAAAGAAAAAATTCTTTTTGTTGTTCATAAGAGTAAAACCTAAAACTGTTGTGTGTTTAAAAAATTGTGTAGAAAGGTTAATGGAAAGTGTATCTCTTGGTGAAATTTTTTAAAGATTTCCAATAAATTTTCATTTATTCCTGTAAAGAAACTTAGAGGTTACTGATAAGAAAGTTCAGTGTGATACATGGATACATTGAAATTTTTTGGAGTAAGACACTTTACAGTAATTTTAATAAAAAATACACTTGTTACTCTAATTCATACAGATAGACCTACTGAGCGACATTATTTTTATAAGAAAGACTAGGTCCAACAAAATACACCATATTCATTTTTCTATTCCAATATAAAATATCAGAGTGGTTTCATTAACTAAAACTGTAAATATTTCTTATGAATTTAAAGTTGTACACATTGAGATTTTCATTTTTAAGGGAATCTCTTTACCAGATACACCAATTTAAATAACATGATTGTCTCAAATTTTGGGGAAAAGTAATTGTTAAACTTATGTCATCCAAGGTTATATTTTAATGTTTATACATTGAAAATAATAACAATAAGGTGTTATACTGCCTATTTGCATTGTGTATAGTTTTGTACCAGTATTTAAACCTTTAAGAACATAGTGATGTTCACTGAATAAAAATACTGGTAAGGAAACAAGACAATGGTGTGTTGTTAGGTTTTGTGCTTCCTCTGTTGTATCTTATGAATCTTCATGTGCACAAGGCTGTAGAACAAATGAAACCACAGTCTGAGCAGTCCGCAGGTAAAAGAAAAATTAATTATCAAGTGCAAGGGGGAGGCTTTTTAGGCTTTGAGTGCTAGTTTATTTTCTGTTGCATTATGAATTGGATATTGGTAGAGGTGCAACAAAGCAAGAAGTCACTGCATCAGGACTTCTCAGTGGTCATACTGTTGTTTCACTATGAAGCAAAAGGCAAAGTAAAGTAGGTCCAAGTATTTCCCTATCTCTATCGACAGTGTCTTCTTAGGCCATCTGATCAATTTTGACAAAATTTGAGTATCTTAAACTTTTTCACTTGCATCAGCTGCTCATCTGTAGACAGCAAACTAATCTTAGCAGAGAGGACTGCTTCACATTAACGTATGTTGCAGACTTAATCAGACTCTTGAAATTGCATAGAGATACAGACAATATAATCCACAGATAACAGAGATTCAACACTTAAGCAGACAAATTGGATATGCACAGGAGTCGCCTCGCAAACTTATAAGAGTCCTAGACCGATTTAAGACATGTTTCAACATCAAGAGTGTGAGCATATTTCTGAGAATAATAGTACAAAGATGAATGGCACTTTGCAGTAGCCCCAGGACATAACACTCATGGTATTTCTTATAGAATACCTCACAGAACTTAAAAGGTGTAAACCATCTCCTGGTCCATAAATTATAGGAAGTTTTGAGTTGACCCTGCAGGAGGCATTCTGCTGTGCTCATAAGAGTGGGAAAATGAGCTTTTATTTACTAAAATGTATGAAGTACATGTTTCTAGCATTTGTAATTTGAAGTACATTTTTACTGTTTCAGAAGTAAGTCCAAAAAAAACATCAAAACTGCAGGAAGAGTAGGCCATCTGAGATACATTCTCACTCAAGTCCATGTGTACCAGAACTGGTCGACTTAATATATTGTAATCAGGAGAGGTGCTACAGAAATCTTTTTGTGGAAAGCCTGCCCTCGAAGATGATCTACAGTTTTGAATGTCTTTTGCCAATAATGACAGAACCTAATGGGTCTCGTTCATGAACAGTTTATAAATGTGAGCATGTTTGTGCATAGTGGATGGCCTACTGTCTTCCCATGCTGGATTCTGAAATGCTGTACAAGTACTGAGCTACATTTGATTGTTGCCAGTTGAATAGGCTAACAAATTCCACTCCATTCTAAATGGCAAGCACATCCCCATTATTACCTGTTTAACGTAAAAGCATGTCCATTTTACTATGTAAGAAGGTGGTGATCAAACTGGATGCAAGGTCTGCCAAAACTTCCACTGAAAGGAAGTTAAAACTTTCAGAAACAAAAATAAAGAAAAAACATTTTCTAACTTTATTATAAGAGAAACTAATGAAATGCTTGGAATGAGGTAACAAATGTCGTCAATTTAGTATCTTTGAGGTGGTCATAGAAAAGCTATCAACCGTGTCCTCCTCTTGCCTCATGACGATCCCTCGATGCACATATTGAAAGAGTTGCTCTGTGAGAATTGCAGATTCTAGCTACGCTCACCTTGCTCTCTTGGCCCCTCAAGTCTAATGGGCTACCTCCATGATGGGTGCAATGTGAATGTTTAAAGTGGAAAATGAGTTAAAGAAGAGTGGTTGCACAGGCAAGACATTTTGAATGGCATGGAAAAACTTGAACACACAGCAAGTGCATTACATAGGTCGCACTGATGTATTGAAGAGTACAACTTAGTTTTACTGTTTTTTTTTCTCCTAGTGTGTCGGGCGCAAACACTTTTGATAACCTTTGTTCATTTGGAGAGGATTTGAAAGCCCTAAATATTCAACATTGCATTATTTTTGTGATGATTTAATTAGGATAAAATAAAAATAGTCAAAAAGTAAAAAGGGCCCGGGAAGTTCTTAAGCTTCTACAAAATGCCTGAGAGAGACGAACTAATTAAAGCCGACGCTGCAGTAGAACAGGCCATGTTTGAGGGGATGCTGCTGCTGACCATGATGGCCATTACCATTAAGGGTGTGTGAATGTGTTGTACCTCCACTTTAAGTGATTAATTATACTAGGGGGCTTCGCTCACCAACCCCTCCCCCACCAGCGTTACGTGACGTTGTGAAAAGGGGGGCTGAACGCACCCCAAGGAGACGTGGCCGCTCCTCCAAAGCTCCTCTTAAACGGTGACACAATGGGAAACAAATTTTTTTTTTTTTTTTTTTTTTACCTCCTCTTTGCTCGATCAGCTGCTGGATTGCTGCTGCTGCCATGCCACGTGATTTGCATTTCGAGTGCCGCTTTGAACATTTAAAAGCCTGTACAGCAGTCGTCCTTTTGTCTCACTGCCTTGTCTCTCTTCTCCCCAGGCATCCTCAAACACCATTTGATCACTTTTCACTGTTCCGTTATTTCACCGAGTAATATTTTCCACTTGTTTCCGCTAATGCGATGTTTACTTTAATTTTTGTGAGACTTTCGAATTTTCCTACTTCCATTATCTCTAACCTGCTCTGTATGTGTATCACGGGACTTGCTTCTAAAGGTTGGAAGTATGACGTGACTTGACCGTCTCGCAGGACATGAAAGTGTCTCTCTTCAAAAGATCAAGACTTGTCTAGTTGCAAGATTTTTTTTTTTTTTATAATAGAGAGAAATTGCTGTAGTTTTCACACTGCAGATTACTGGCTTCAGCTTTTACAAGAAATATAGTTTTATTAATCTGCATTAATTACACTTTTGCATTAAATACGAGAAAGTAGTTGAAGAATCCATCTGCAACAGAGCTGATAATTGGTCAACCTGAACATGGGTCAAGTAGGTCAACAATACTGGATGGGTCGACCAATTGATTAACTTTATTTCTACGTTTACATAATATGGTGTGCACCTGACTGTTATGACATCACATTGCTGATTATTGTACTAATACGAATTTATATGTTAGCTGCGTAAAAGTAATGAAATATCAGTTAACTGTAAACCTTCAATCGTGGACATCGGACAGTTAGTCTATTGTGATTCGTAATGGTTCTGTTATTCTGAAAGAAAATGCCAACGACTAAGCCGAATGTTGGAAAACATTCAGATTGGATTGGTTTAAGCCGCAAACAGTGAGCAGATTTTTGGGTGGGTGGCCTTCGGGATCTGTTCGAGCTACGTATTGTTTGAAGTCAAGGTCAGATGATGGATCGATTAAACAGTATGGGATGAAAAATATGACCGATCACAAGAAGCCGTGTGCTGCTGCTGGAGGAAGGTAAATGCCAGTTGATCGGATTTCCTGGTATAAGCTGCAATGGCGCGTCTTTCTGCTATTTATGAATGAACGGTAATATCATTAAACTTGCAAAGTTCGTAATGAACCAACAACATTTTACAGAGAGAGAATGTCATTGCATTTATCCAGTTAAAATTCTGAGGGTTAAATTCAACAAACCAAAACTTGTTTTATTCTTCAGTGAAATGTAGAATTGCAGAGAACATAAAAAAAGTAAATGTACGGTTGTGTATACAGTAATCATCTATATACAGGTGCAGGTCATAAAATTAGAATATCGTGACAAAGTTGATCTATTTCAGTAACTCTATTCAAAAAGTGAAACTTGTATATTAGATTCATTCATTACACACAGACTGATGTATTTCAAATGTTTATTTCTTTTAATGTTGATGATTATAACTGACAACTAATGAAAGTCCCAAATTCAGTATCTCGGAAAATTAGAATATTGTGAAAAGGTTCAATATTGAAGACACCTGGTGCCACACTCTAATCAGCTAATTAACTCAAAACACCTGCAAAAGCCTTTACTTGGTCTCTCAGTCTAGTTCTGTAGGCTACACAATCATGGGGAAGACTGCTGACTTGACAGTTGTCCAAAAGACGACCATTGACACCTTGCACAAGGAGGGCAAGACACAAAAGGTCATTGCTAAAGAAGCTAGCTGTTCACAGAGCTCTGTGTCCAAGCACATTAATAGAGAGGCGAAGGGAAGGACGAGATGTGGTAGAAAAAAGTGTACGAGCAATAGGGATAACTGCACCCTGGAGAGGATTATGAAACAAAACCCATTCAAAAATGTGGGGGAGATTCACAAAGAGTGGACTGCAGCTGGAGTCAGTGCTTTAAGAACCACCACGCATAGACGTATGTAAGACATGGGTTTCAGTTGTCGCATTCCTTGTGTCAAGCCACTCTTGAACAAGAGACAGCGTCAGAAGCGTCTCGCCTTTGGACTGCTGCTGAGTGGTCCAACGTTGTGTTCTCTGATGAAAGTAAATTTTGCATTTCTTTTGGAAATCAAGGTCTCAGAGTCTGGAGGAAGAGAGGAGAGGCACAGAATCCACGTTGCTTGAGGTCCAGTGTAAAGTTTTCACAGTCAGTGATGGTTTGGGGTGCCATGTCATCTGCTGGTGTTGGTCCATTGTGTTTTCTGAGGTCCAAGGTCAACGCAGCTGACGAACTTTATGGAGATGCAGATTTCATTTTCCAACAGGACCTGGCACCTGCACATAGTGCCAAAGCTACCAGTACGTGGTTTAAAGACCATTGCATACCTGTTCTTGATTGGCCAGCAAACTCGCCTGACCTTAACCCCATAGAAAATCTATGGGGTATTGTGAAGAGGAAGATGCAATACGCCAGACCCAACAATTCAGAAGAGCTGAAGGCCACTATCAGAGCAACATGGGCTCTCATAACACCTGAGCAGTGCCACAGACTGATCGACTCCATGCCACGCCGCATTGCTGCAGTAATCCAGGCCAAAGGAGCCCCAACTAAATATTGAGTGCTGTACATGCTCATACTTTCCATGTTCATACCTTTCAATTGGCCAACATTTCTAAAAAAAAAAATCCTTTTTTTGCATTGGTCTTAATTGATATTCTAGTTTTCCGAGATACTGAATTTGGGACTTTCATTAGTTGTCAGTTATAATCATCAACATTAAAAGAAATAAACATTTGAAATACATCAGTCTGTGTGTAATGAATGAATCTAATATGCAAGTTTCACTTTTTGAATGGAATTACTGAAATCAACTTTGTCATGATATTCTAATTTTATGACCAGCACCTGTATATAATTCTCTAAGCTGCCGCCAGAGTGGGCAAGACACCCATGAAAGCACGCAGGAAGGAGCCACGCCCACACCCATGAAAGCACGCAGGAAGGAGCCACGCCCACCAACTAAGACCATTGGATACAACGAAAACTCGCAGAGCCACGCCCACCGACTCAGACGCAACGCCTCAGAAAACACGCCGTCATTTCTGTTTGTCTGTGCTACAGTCCACATGCAGCTCTGAGCCACGTTGACTTTTCGGTTACGACGCACGACCGCGTGCAACATCGCAAACTGTTTTACACACTACATACAGCAATTCCCATCCACGGCAAACATGCGTCTTCTTAGATGGTCCTGCAGGAACACGGAAAATGTTTCCCCACACACCAACACTCCTTATTCCCCGGCCCGCGTCCACCCTCGCTCTCTAGGCATTCCCACTGCCTGCTCATGTGCCCGGACGTAACAACTCACCGACCACCCCGTAAGTCGCTTTCGTCTGTGCTAGGATTCCACATGCACCTCTAAGCCACGTTGACTTTTCATTATTCTTTTCGGTTATGACGCAAGCACTACCATTGCAAACTGTTTTACACGCCATGGTCTTAGAGTTGGTGGGCGGGTCTCCGTGAGTTGCTCTTGCGAGCGGGCACATGACCAGGCGGTGTGTATGCTTTGAGAACGAGGGTGGACGCGGCAGGACAATGTAAGAAGAGGCATGTTTGTCGTGGATGTGAATTGCTGAATGCAGCTTCTAAAACAGTTTGCGAGGGGTATCCCATGGGATCCTTAAAACAATCCTTTAAAACTGAGGTTAAAACACAATGAAGGAAGCAGTCTTTAAAAACCAATAAGCCCTGTGCCTCTGTTTCATTAGCGTCTCACCTGCTTCACCGATGCAGGCCCTGCAACAGTCAAGATGCTCTCTCAGCAGCTGACCTTCTCTGTGCCTGACTCCACTATAGACTGCAACAACATTATGAAAGTACGGGCGCATTTGTTTTACACAAGCTGTGTGTGTGGGTGGGTGGGTGTTAGTTAGTTAATTAGTTACTGGAAGGATTTCAAGATTTAATATGCACAAGCGGTAACACTGCAGAAGCAGCCCAAACCAGAAAAGACGGCTGGCAAAAAGTGGTCGACAAATTAAACGCGTGTGCATTGTACTTACTGAAAGCAGCGTTACGGATTTTGCAAGTGTTAATTTTTTTCCGTCTGCTTAAAAAACATTTAAAAAGCGGCGTGATTATGTGGCGTATACTACGCTGCGGGTTGGTATGCAGCGTGTAAAACAGTTTTTTGTCGTGGATAATTTGCCTTTTACTATTACACGAAGACAATTTCCTGTTAATACTTCGTTACATTGATATAGCGGTGTTCTCAGTATTCAAAGTGCTATCCACACAAGGAGAAACCGGGAAGCGAAACCACAATCTTCCACAGTCTCCTTACTGCAAAGCAACAGCACTACTACAGCGCCACAAGGCAGTTAAAGAATACACCGGGCTTGATTTTGCTTTCACTTCTGTTTACAGAGATCGGGTCGTAGATAGCATTTTTGCAATGTTACTTTTCTTGGTGGCTTATTACATTACGGATGTTTCACATGTTCATTTTTCCCCTGTGCTTAAAAGACATTAAAAAAGTGTTTCTCAACTGTGACTCCGGAACATCTCAGTACGCAAGCTATATTAAGCGTCAACAACGAAGACTCGCTACACCTTAATCTACGTACAAGTGCTGACACTTAGCCCTACCGGCGAAGTAACTTTCACCAGCGTGGCCTTCTTCGTCACAGACAATCCCGCTTTCAGGCACGGACAATTATATGTTGCTCTCTCCAGAGGTCTATCTTTTCATTCACTCACAGTGGTATCCACAAACCCACCCCATTTGGACAACTGTGTCGTTCAGGAAGTGTTCACCCATCAATACATAATTATGCGGCGTATGCTACGCCGCGGGTTGGCTAGTAAAAAGTAATTCTAATGAAAACAGAGCAAAGAGGGACACTTGCGCCATTGCTGTCGCAATGAGAACTAGTTTGGCAGTTAACAATGCAGTGCCAGTTAACAAGAGATTTGTCAACTGTAGCCTCATCCTCTGACGCTGGGGGAAAATACACAGCAGGCGATGGGTGTCATGGGTCACAGAAGATGACTGTCACTTCTGATCTGCAGTACTCGTCACGGTCTTCGAGTGTATGAGGTGACGGCTCTTTTCCGTAAATCCTGATCCTTGTAATCTTGCTATTTCATGTTCATCTTGAAACTTTTTTGGCCAGGTACGCAGTGGTCTTCCCTTTGCTCTTCCACCACCTTCTGCAATTCATCTTTATGGCCGAAGAAGTAAAGCTGTGCCCCGTGTCTTAAGGAATGCCCCGCCAGTCAGTCTTTGTTCCTTGAACATGACCTTCCTCCACCTTGAGTTAAACTGCAGCGTTATTAAAGAGTAGCTTTAAAGAACGGGAAGCGGAAAATACAAAATAAAAAGTTAATCTTGACCAAAGCTGAACTGCAAGCCAAGGCAGGACTGGCACGGAATGTTGCTGAAGGTGCTCCAATGGTCTATGACTGTACAGGAACGTGGCCGCCGTGTTCCACATGCGGCTCATTGTGATGTTTAGGCTTTCGTGTATTATCTGGTAGGTGACGTTTGCCTTTTTTATACATATACTCATATTATTGGTCATCGATGTTATCAGTAAGAGTTCGCTGTAAAAGCACCTACGTTCAGAAAAGAAGGAAAGCTCGCAGACTTGAAACGCTCGTCTTTGCGTCACGCCTTGTCTAAATTTGGGTATAACCAGACTTTGTTTATCAAAGACGAGGACCGGGCTGGGATGCAATCGAAACTTGACACCCACCTTCATAGACAGTGACGCGATAGTGATTTTGCTAATCAAACAATTCCGTCTTTTTAAACGTCATCTTTTAAATTCGATCACTCGGTACACTTTGTAAGGATTCTTTCCCATCCATGATCAAACACAAAGAAAAACACGCAGAAACGTACTGCTTTAAAATTAATAAAAAATTTTAGCGCACTGATGACATCTTAGCATCGGAAGCATGAATTAAGTCCTCTGCATTCTTCGTAACTTGACAGAAACCCCCATTTGTTTTTAAAACGAGAACCTATCCATTAAAAATGATTTCCATGATTAACAGGGCGTTGTGAGTGTCGCTTCCACAAACGTTTCGTCACTTTTTTCGTGGTCTCTTCTTAAAGGCAGTTTTGTGCTCTCAGGGTGAACGTGAACTTCAAGTCGCACGCGCCGGCTCTCCCGATCGCCCATTCGGCCTGCCGCTTGTTATGTCATACACTTTGATAACCTGACTGTTACACTTGGTGTTGCTGCTTCATTTGTCTCTAGATGTGTACGCTTGTTTTTGGACCGTCACGCTTTTGTTTAAATGCGCCGCTTGTGCTTTTTCAAAACACAGACAAGCCGCACGCGGACTGGACGGTCAATGCAGGTCTGTTGTTTGCGGTTAGGTCTCTTGTCACTCTTCATCTGCTCGTTCATCTGTTTATTATTTTCTGAAAAGGATCTCTATAGGTGAACTCTGTATGTATTAGGAAAAGGAAAATATAAAAAGATGGCATACACAGATTTACTCTCGTCCCTTTAATTTTTTTCAAACTAACGTTTTAAGCATCGGCGTGTTCTACGTGCCCGATTTAGAGGGGAGCGCGGGGCTGTGCCCACCTCTGCTTGGGCTGTCTGCCCTGTAGACGCTCTGGCTTTGCACTGCGCGCAGATCGGCTATTGAACTTCAGTTGCTATCGTTTTTTAAAATGAAAGTGTAGTTAAAAATCCACACAGTTTTGCTGGCTGCCCAAGTACAGGCGGACCTCCTGAAACTTCATACAGGAAGGTGAGGTGCCCCCTGCTGTTTCTGTCCTCTTCCTCTCTTCTGTCACATTTTCTTCTCACGTTCAACTGTTCTCAGTTGCTCATATTTTGAATCACATTTATGTTGTCTTCTCACCACATTTTTTTTTATTATTCACATTGTTTCATTTTTTATCTCATTGCTGCTTTTTTCATTTTGAGGTTTAAGTGACAAACGACTCAAACTGCAGAGGAGACCACAACTCATCTCTTATCTGGAATATCGACTTGCACCACACATTTGTCACTTGTACTTCAATGGCTTTTATTAACATTTTTTTTTTGTTTTGTTTTGTTTTGTTTTGCTAGCTGTTCTTACAAACCATTGTGCACTTCAGTTTATACTTTTAGGATAATTGACCAGCTAGAAAGTGTCGAGGAGTGAAGTGTGGGGATGGCACGATATCAGTACCAGTGACAATGTACTCGATCTTTATTCATTTCAATGGCAAAATGGAAATCCCATTCAACGACTTATATTAAAGTACCTCAATTTACTGAAATGAACAATACTCTGCTATTTTGTGTAATGCAATATAAAATAGCCCTGCAATGGGATGGCGCCCTGTCCAGAATTTGTTCCTGCCTTGCACCCTGTGTTGGCTGGGATTGGCTCCGGCAGAACCCCGTGACCCTGTGTTAGGATATAGCGGGTTGGATAATGACTGGCTGACGATATAAAATATATGACCATTAACAGCAACAACAGCATTCAAATACTGGGATCCATCAATGAGTTCCACAACTATAATTTAAGTTAACAAGTACTGGTATTCATAAATATATCAATGCAATGCAAAGCTTTTTAATGTGTGGCAGAGGTGGGAATCCCCACCGTGTAACAACAAATGGGGAGCCATCAGCATAGGAATTATAACAGACAGACGTTATCATGAGCTACTGGAGTTTACTTCGCATGTGCACATTCTAAGTTTATTCTCTGACATTTTCTAACCAGTAACCGGAAACTACTGTTGATAATCCAAAATAAATATAAAATTTCAAACATTATATTACATGTACTGTTGAATTAGTGAAGTGTAAGATAATTCCAGTTATTTCAATTTAAACTAACTCTTTTTGTAATAATATGCTTTTAAAGTCTGGTTTGTCAGTGAACCAATCCGTTAGATTCGTAATATTTTTTATTAGGGTTAGGGTTAGGGTTAGATTTATATTATAAGATTTATATTTGCATCTTTAGCTGCATATTTGTAAAGAATAAGATTTAATGAATTAACCAAAATATTCAAATTTCAATTACCTTTAAAGTTCCAAATCTGTCCCCCCCCCCCCACCCCCCTTTAAAAAAAAAAAAAAATTATCCCACCTTTAAAGCTCCCGATTTGAAATTAAGCTTCTCAGCTTTACACAGACTGAGAGAACAGAGGCGGCCTTCGGGTTGTGCGGGGCCGGTTAAGTCAAACGCTGTTACCGGCATGTGTGGACTGTAGAAACTTGTGCGCAAATTTAATACAAATAATGTTAACATACACCGTATTTTCTCATTACAGTATTCAGCTACATTTTTTCAAGATAACACGCGGACTTTATCAAAATATAACGATCTGTTATTATTATTTTAATAGATTATAACTAATCTATTAAAAAAAAAGTGCAATTCATAATTCATGACAATACCACGACAGTGTAAAATGCGATGCGGTGTCATGCGGAAATCAGCTGGGCCTCTTCTAGAAAAGTACCCAAATTGCAAGTATATGCAGGATGTCATAGTCATAACCGATGTTCCCTCTAAGGAGTAGCATATAGTGAGCAAAAAACATTGTTTATGAGCGACATTTTGTTTAAGCCAAAAATTTATGAGCACCAACTCCGACGGTCGGAGTGAGCGATCGTGCGATAAGTACGAGCGACGCCATCGGAATGAGCGATCGTGCGGGAAGTATGAGCGATTGTGCGGGAAGTATGAGCGACGCTCTGAATTCGTGTGAGCAATCGCTCACGCGCTCAGCTTAGAGGGAACATTGGTCATAACTCACATTGATGTCATGTCAGCCGGTTATCATTAGCGATACATGTTTATGTGCATTAATATTCGGATTATGGAATGTTTTCAAAGACGTACATATACGAAATTTGACCTGGAAGAGGGGTTTTTAAAGGGTTCCTCTTAGAAGCATCTCAAATATATATATCCTCTTTAATAAAATCCCTGTGTGCGTCCAGGTGTCCGTGTGTTTGTGTGTGGGTGTCTTCTGGTGAAGTGCGCATGCGCGGGGCACGGTGCGATGCGCTATATTACTGTAAGAGAAAGTTATAGGCGTTTTACGGAAATACAAACCAGCATTACTGCGAGAGGAAATTAAAGGTACACAATACAGTGACTCATATTACAGCCACATACAAGCCAGTATTACTGTCAGAGGAGATTAAAGGCATATTACCGACGCGCACGCCTGTATTACCACCACAGAAAATTAAAGGTATATTACATACGTTCAAGCCAGTGGACGTACAAGACAGTATTACTGTCACAGAAAATTAAAGACACACAATACACGGTGGCAGCCCACGAAGAACGGTCAGCTCAGCAAGTAAACTTCAACAAAAGAAAGGCTGAAAGAAAGAAAAATACGACCAACAAAAAGAATGAGGTCAAAGTCCCTTGCCATTTAATATAGACTGTTCCTACTAATGTTTATGCACTACTGTTCTAGCGCCCGTTATTGTAACGGTCTTAATGACTAGTAGGCCTATATGTATATAGTAAGGAGACTATGGAAGATTGTGGGTTTGCTTCCCGGTTCCTCCCTGTGTGGATAGCGCTTTGAGTACTGAGAAAAGCGCTATATAAATGTAATGAATTATTAATAATAATAATAATATTATATATAATATACTGTATATTCATGACATTCGTAGTCTGAATCACAGTCTGATTGTATGGGTGGTTACCTACCAGGAAATGCTTGTGGTTGGTCAGCAAGTCGGCTAACATCCGCCACGGTGCCCTCTTTCAGTTGTGAGAAGCAGATCATAGAACGGCTGAAATAGTTTTACAGAATTAGGATGAAACACATGTCGCGTACTCTTTGCGTTATTTGACAGTAAAACTATTTCAACCATATATATATATATATATATATATATATATATATATATAATATACACACTGGAGAATATAACTTGACAAATCCGCTCGAACAGGACCTCAAAAGCGCGGCCTGGGGCGGTCGCCTCACTCTGTATTCAAATTCAGTAACTGTGACACAGCATCACATTCTTCAACGTGCCACTCAGATATACGACGAGTGCTTTTACTTAGGGTTTACCACTAATAAACGGTAGTTTGCCTTCAAAAGCCAAACATAACACAAATTCAATATTTGCAGATTCATATTTAGTACTGCAGCATGCAGTTTTGCTTGTCCTACTAACTGTGTTTTAGCGATTATGCATCTCTGTTAACACAGTACATGTTGTATTAATAGAGACAAGGGCGTCGTTTGGGGGGTGGCAAGTGGGACGAGCGCCCCAGGCCCCACTTTTGAGGTCCCGTTCGAGCGGATTTGTCAAGTTATATTCTCCAGTTGAGATGCTTCTAAGAGGAACCCTTTTAAAATCCGTCTTCAAGGTCAAGTTCCGTACATGTACATCTTTGAAAACATTCCATAGTCCACCTTCATCACCCAAAAAGGGTCGCCAGTATAATCCGTTCCAAATATAGGTATAGCCCATTAGTCACTGGGTTGGCTTCTCCTATCTATAGAAAAAGACATTGCATCCAGATAAGACTACGAAGATGTCATCAACGACTTTTCCAGTCGAAAGGCAAGAAATGTGGAATTTCGTCTCTGAACCGGTAGGAGATTTCATGATACCTATACGTTAATTTCACACTTCCTGTCGAAACACATTTTATTTGTAGGCTGTAAACATGTCCGAGTATTAATGCACAAAAACATGTATCGCTAATGATAACCTGCTGACATGACGTCAATGTGAGTTATGACTATGACATCCTGCATATCGAGACTCTTGCAATTTGGGTACGTTTTCTAGAAGAGGCCTTGCTAATATCCACATGACACCACATCGCATTTCGCACTGTCGTAGTATTGTCATGAATTATGAATTGCACTTTTTAAAATAATTATATCGTTATATTTTGACAAAGTCCGCGTGTTTTCTTGCAAAAATGTACCTGAATACTGTAATGAGGAAATCCGGTGTATGATAACATTATTTGTACATTCGCGCGCAAGTTTCTACAGTCCACACATACCAGTAACAGCGTTTGACGTAAGCGGCCCCGCGTGGGTTGGTCAGTCCTAGGCCCCAGCACACCCCTAAGGCCGAGAGATGTGTGTTGTCCTTTGAAGCACTGAAATACTAAATAAACTTTATTCTGGTAATAAATGAAGCAACTCATATGTTCGCGTGTGAAGACACACCAAATAGTCATTATGTTTGAATCTTGCCTCGATGTTTTTTTGCTGCAACTGTTGTTTGCTCTGCCTGTCCTCCCACGTTCCTATATGAGTAACTGTGGATGAGTGCAATTCACACCCCAGCATGACCACCGGCTTTACACACCAGTCAGAAAGTGCTCAGGACAATCAGTAAGAAGGAATGCAAAGGAAGGGCTGTGTAGGACACCATTTAAAAGCGGTTAATTTCATCCTCTTGTCATCTCCTCTTACAAAGGTGGACAATACAAGTCAAATGATTACATCTGATTTAATTGGTAGCATGATGTCACCCTCAAATCTTTTTTTTAACTAATTCCACAATGGCATTAACATGGCAATGACTCGATCCTGCGTATGTTTCTTGTCTTTTTATGACATAACGATTCCCGCAATCGCGTGCTTCATGTTTTATGTACAAACACAAAAGCATTTCCAGACATGATCTCTGCTGTTTTTCTTTTCGACTTGTGTTGCAGTCCTGTATCATCATCACCACATTTTACATTTTAGATGTCCTTTTTTCTTATGTATTACTTTATCTTCTCGAGTATTTAGTCAGTTTGTAGTCTTGACTTTCTGGGTAGTGTTGTTACATTTTTGGCACCTTAGGGGTGAGGTATCGTTGTTTGTGACACCTCTAGTGTGAACCAATCAACCAGTTGTCCAAATTCTAACCCCAGCACGGTGCTTATCCTGAGAGCACTGGGCCCAAAATTAGGAAAGTGACGGTGGACAGATTACTAGCCCATCATGGTACGCTAGTCTACTAGCAGTGAGTTCAGTTTGGAACAGCCTATAAGCCTGAGAAGGATCCAGCTGCAGTTAGGACAGTTCCGAGCACTTCAGACACTATGAGGCCCGGAACCTCTTTGTATTCATGCGAGAAACGCAACAACGTTTATTTTTACCTTTGTATAATTGTACATTTAAATAATTTACTAACTGGATTCAGTAGACACTTTTAATGTGATGTGTTGCTTTACGTAAAAATTGATTCATTTTATTTTTTCACAAAAAAAGTTAGGTTGATTTACTCTTTTGTGTGTGTGTGTGTATATATATATATATATATATATATATATATATATATATAATATATATATATATATATATATATATATATATATATATAATATATATATAATATATATATATATATATATATATAATATATATATAATATATATATATATATATATATATATAATATATATATATATATATATATATAATATATATATATATATAATATATATATATATATATATATATATATATATATATATATATATATATATATATATATATATATATAAATTGCATCACAAACAAAGGTGACTATGTAGAAAGGTGATGTAATTTGTTTTTGAAATTCTTAATAAATAAAGTAAAAAAAAAAAAAAGTGCGGAGACTTTTTAAATGTCCCATATATATGTATATGTGTGTATATATATATATACCTGTGTATATATATATATATATATATATATATATATATATATATATATATATATATATACAGTGCATCCGGAAAGTTTTCACAGCGCATCACTTTTTCCACATTTTGTTATGTTACAGCCTTATTCCAAAATGGATTAAATTCATTTTTTTCCTCAGAATTCTACACACAACACCCCATAATGACAATGTGAAGAAAGTTTACTTGAGATTTTTACAAATTTATTAATTATAATAATTATGACATAAGGGGCATGTAATGTTAGGTATCAGGACACCAGCGAAACAGGGGTGTGGCTCCTGGAAAGTGGGCAGAGTCAACGAGATGCCACAGACAGGGGTGTCATCTTACGGGCCTCAGAATGTCTCAGGTCGCTGAATCTGTTCGAGACCTCAGATTCTCTTGCCTGCAGCTGGACTAGATCTATTGACGAGCCTTGATAGCCACAGAAACAATGCTATGATCATTTCAGAATATTAGAACAACTCAGCCCAACATATCTCACCAGTTTCTATTCGAGTGTCATGGTCCCCAAAGTCTTACCGTTGGCCACACTGCCTGGTGACTCACTGCTTATCTGCATGATGAATAGTTTCTGCTGTGAAGTTTACCCTTAATCAGTCTCCAACTGTGTCCCCGTGTTCCTGTTGGAGAACACCTTTCAAAGTAACAGCTTGGCTCCACTGCATGAATTGTTTTCATAATTCTGAACACTCCATCTTGTCACTGCTTGCTCTCCATTTGCTGAAACTAAGAAGGTTCAGCTCCTTCCATCTCTCCTCACAGTTCATACCTCGGAGAATCTGCCTGGTTGCTCTCCTCTGGACTCCCAGTGGACCTATTCAGTTGAAATTTCATCCATCCATCCATCCATCCATCCATCCTCTTCTGCTTATCCGAGATCAGGTCGCGGGGGCAGCAGCTTGAGCAGAGATGCCCAGACTTCCCTCTCCCCGGCCACTTCCCGAGGCGTTCCCAGGCCAGCCAGGAGACATAGTCCCTCCAGCGTGTCCTGGGTCTTCCCCGGGGCCTCCTCCCAGTTAGACGTACCCGGGAACATCTCACCAGGAAGGCATCCTGATCAGATGCCTGAGCCACCTCATCTGACTCCTCTCGATGCGGAGGAGCAGCGGCTCTACTCTGAGCTCCTCCTGGATGACTGAGCTTCTCACCCTATCTTTAAGGGAGAGCCCAGACACCCTGTGGAGGAAACTCATTTCAGCCGCTTGTATTCGCAATCTCATTCTTTCGGTCACTACCCTAGCTCATGACCATAGGTGAGGGTAGGAACATAGATCGACCGGTAAATTGAGAGCTTTGCCTTATGGCTCAGCTCCTTTTTCACCACGACAGATCGGGCGCTGCACCGATCCGCCTGTCGATCTCACGCTCCATTCTTCCCTCACTCGTGAACAAGACCCCGAGATACTTGAACACCTCCATTTGGGGCAGGATCTCGCTCCCAACCCTGAGAGGGCACTCCACCCTTTCCGGCTGAGGACCATGATCTCGGATTTAGAGGTGCTGATTCCCATCCCAGCCGCTTCACACTCAGCTGCGAACCGATCCAGAGAGAGCTGAAGACCACGGCCTGATGAGGCAAACAGGACAACATCATCTGCAAAAAGCAGTGACCCAATCCTGAGCCCACCAAACCGGACCCCCTCAACGCTTTGGCTGCGCCTAGAAATTCTGTCCATAAAAGTAATCGGTGACAAAGGGCAGCCTTGGCGGAGTCCAACTCTCACTGGAAACGGGTTCGACTTACTGCCGACAATGCGGACCAAGTTCTGACACCGGTTGTACAGGGACCGAACAGCCCTTATCAGGGGGTCTGGTACCCCATACTCTCGGAGTACCCCCCACAGGATTCCCCGAGGGATACGGTCGAATGCCTTTTCCGAGTCCACAAAACACATGTAGACTGGTTGGGCGAACTCCCATGCACCCTCCAGGACTCTGCTAAGGGTGTAGAGCTGGTCCACTGTTCCACGACAAGGACGAAAACCACACTGTTCCTCCTGAATCCGAGGTTCGACTATCTGACGTACTCTTCTCTCTAGGACCCCTGAATAGATTTTTCCAGGGAGGCTGAGGAGTGTGATTCCTCTGTAGTTGGAACACACCCTCCGGTCCCCCTTCTTAAAGAGGGGGACCACCACCCCAGTCTGCCAATCCAGAGGCACTGTCCCTGATGTCCATGCGATGTTGCAGAGGCGTGTCAACCAAGACAGTCCTACAACATCTAGAGCCTTGAGGAACTCCGGGCGTATCTCATCCACCCCCGGGGCCCTGCCACCAAGGAGTTTTTAGACCACCTCGGTGACCGAAGTCCCAGAGATGGGGGAGCCCACCTCTGAGTCCCCAGGCTCTGCTTCCTCATTGGAAGGCATGTTAATGGGATTGAGGAGGTCTTCAAAGTATTCCCCCCACCGACCCACAACGTCCCGAGTCGAGGTCAGCAGCGCACCATCCCCACCATATACAGTGTTGACACTGCACTGCTTCCCCTTCCTGAGACGCAGGATGGTGGACCAGAATCTCCTCGAAGCCGTCCGAAAGTCATTCTCCATGGCCTCCCCAAACTCCTCCCACGCCCGAGTTTTTGCCTCCGCAACCACCGAAACCGCATTCCGTTTGGCCTGCCGGTACCTATTAGCTGCCTCCAGAGTCCCACAGGACAAAAGGGTCCTGTAGGACTCCTCCTTCAGCTTGACGGCATCCCTCACCGCCTGTGTCCACCAACGAGTTCAGGGATTGCCGCCACGACAGGCACCAACCACCTTACGGCCACAGCTCCGGTCAGCCGCCTCAACAATAGAGGCACGGAACATGGCCCATTCGGACTCAATGTCCCCCACCTCCCTCGGGATGTGGTCGAAGTTCTGCTGGAGGTGGGAGTTGCAGCTGATTCTGACAGGGCGCTCTGCCAGACGTTCCCAGCAGACCCTCACAACACGTTTGGGCCTACCACGCCTGACCGGCATCCTCCCCCACCATCGAAGCCAACTCACCACCAGGTGGTGATCAGTTGACAGCTCCGCCCCTCTCTTCACCCGAGTGTCCAAGACATGTGGCCGCAAGTCCGACGACACGACCACAAAGTCGATCATCGAACTGAGGCCTAGGGTGTCCTGGTGCCAAGTGCACATATGAACACCCCTATGCTTGAACATGGTGTTCGTTATGGACAATCCGTGACGAGCACAGAAGTCCAATAACAAAATGCCGCTCGGGTTTAGATCGGGGGGGCCATTCCTCTCACCGGGGGCAACTCCAGAGTGGTACAGAGTCCAGCCCCTCTCAAGGAAATTGGTTCCAGAGTCCAAGCTGTGCGTCGAGGTGAGCCTGACTATATCTCGACCCCTCGACCTCATGCACTAGCTCAGGCTCCTTCCCCTTCAGAGAGGTGACATTCCACGTCCCAAGAGCCAGCTTCTGTAGCCGAGGATCAGACCGCCAAGGTCCCCGCCTTCGGCCTCCACCCAACTCACACTGCACCCGACCTCCTTGGCCCCTCCCATAGGTGGTGAGCCCATGGGAATGAAATTTCATACAGCTATTTAAGCAAATTTGCCTGAAATGTTACATTTACATAGAGGTACCTTTGAATAGAGCTTGCTGTGCATTTTTTTCTTTCAGAAACTTCTATATTTAAAACTATTTTCCAGTTTATGAAATCATCACTTCAAATCTACCTTCAGAGAGGTTATTTCGACTCAGATATTTTGTAGTTGTTCCCCTTCTATTCATGCAATAGCCCCTCCTGACGGCAGAACCGACCCCCAGTACAAGACATTGAAATGGCAGCAGAGTTGTTTGCGAGTGGAAAGACTCGGCCACATCGGGGGCTTAGGTGACCCTCTGTAACGCCAACTCTTGACGTCAGCCCAGAAGGTGAAGCAATCTTTGTAATCGCAACAGTAAACCAAAAAAAAAAACACAAACTAAAAAGTGCAACCAAAGAAAGCAGCTACCTCACTTTGAGTACTGAGAAAAGCGCTATATAAATGTAATGAATTATTATTATTAAGCTTATCTAGAAACGATGCAAAGAGGAAGCAAGCTCTGTATACTGTTTTGTGTACAGTGAATGAACAAACTTTTAGCATTTACATTACACTCGAGCCTGCATTATCTGCTTTAGGATTTCAGTGAACGTTAGAACAATCATGGTGAGAACAGGCCATTCTGCCCAATAAGCTCGTCCGTTCTTCTCATTCAACTTGATACTTGAAGGTTCCGCAAGTCCTCCTCTCCACCAGATGACCTGATCATTTATTCCACGTATCTATGCTTCTTTCAGTAAAGAACAATGTTCTAATGTTTGTGCCCTTAACAAATGCCCAATGGTGTCCCTGTGTTTTTGCTGAAGTTATGTTAAAGTGAACCACCAACATTGTTGAGCCAGTCCTCCATCTTAGATCACTGTTCGGATTTTCTCCAACTTCTAATACCGGCAGAATGGAATTCACAGCACTAGTAGTAGGTGATTCCTGACAGTGGAAACTTCCATCTCCTTTCTTGGGCTCTCTTCAATACTACTCCAGCCTTGTTATCCTGTACCTGTCTGTTCACACCGCTTGCACTCATCTGGGGTCAATGGTAGCGCCATCTGGCCCACCTTCCCCACCTCTTTGAGTCGATCCAATGCCAGAATCCTATCCAAGGCTTGCCGAGAGCCACTTTCCCAGGCCAATGGACTTTAGTAGTGGAGGCATTTCAGAGGAGCCTGTCATGTGAATGTTCTGTCCACACCTTGACTATGAGCTGCTTTAATGGCCGACTTCTCCCTTTGTGACAACCTGGAGCCACCTGAGAAATGTGCCCCTCACAGGTGAGGACTGTGAACATCACAGTATTGTTAGGGGCTATTACAAGCTCTACTAATGCCCGTCGTTACAGCATATTATCACAGTTTTTCTGAATATGACTTAAAAATAAACTCTAAAAATAAACAAAAATATGATAGCTCCTTTTTGATTAAATAAACACAATGTGAAAATGTTCCAACCTTCCTCACAATTGACTCCGACTCACCTGGGTGATGTGCCATGGGCACGATACACGTTATTGTACTACTGCACACTGTACTGCTGGCATGGCCTCAGCATTTTCATTGCCTTGGTGCCAAACCCCCCACTAATGAAGGGGCAAATCGTATGACCCTCTCTATGAGATAAGACTTTCATAAATGTTAGCACTTGAACGTTCTTCACTCTTCAGCCTTAGTGGTCGGACACTCTGTTCGCCTCCTCACACTGTCTGGATGGAGGCTGTACTCTCCTAAGGTGTGCTGCTCCTCCTTACCTGCATTTTGAATTCAAATCTAACATTTGTACTGCCCTTGTGTTGTTACTTACATTAAATTTACCTGCACAGGTCCATTTTTAACGATTCGGCTAATAACAGGTTGTCTGCCATTCCAGCTAGTTTAGCAGAATCCGCAAACATAACCAGCTTTCATCTGAATCACTTGTATAAATTAAAGAGAGCAGCCGTCCCACTACCGAACCATCATTTTTTAATTGGTAAAATGTCACTCTTTGTTTAAGCCAGTTTTGCCCCCGTCGACACACTGCATGTTGAATTCCTAGTTCTTTTCGTCTGATCATCAGCTTCTCATGTAAGACTTTTGTAAAAGCTTTTTGAAAATCAAGCATACTAGTAAAATGTGATCCCTATTAGCTACACCCACATTGAATGCTCCCTAGCACTTCGGTTCTTGCCACATGATGTTTAATCTTTTTCTTTATTATTTTTTCCATTAATTTATCCGGCATGCATGTTAATCTTACTAGCCTATAGTTACGTGGATCAGCTCAATGACCTTTTTATATTATTGGACAATATTTGCTAGTTGCCAATCTTTAGGAATTTTCCCAGTGATTTTTGAAAAATACAAATGAACTCCCTTCTAGAAGATACTTCTAAGATAAATGTTCTGTAGTCCTGGAAATGTACTGTATTTGATTTCAGCTCTTTTTATTCGAAGCCAAACTTCTCGCTCTTCAGTTTCCTAATCACTCAGTACCTCCTTAATATCCCCGTTTAACAACTGGGAGCTTATCTACGTCTTCACGTTTGAAACCAGAACAGTTGTAACATAGAGCCTCAGCCATTTCACTATCTGTACTTTTAAGTTCACTCTAACTGTTCCTACAACACTTTTGTTTCACCTTCCAATTAAAACAGCCAGCCATTGCATTTTTTGTAATTTTTGTAGCTTTCCTAATATCCCTTTTAACTGCTGCCCTCATGCTGTATCTGAAGTGAAGTCCTCTACATGATATACAACTGTTACTTCCTTTCCATTTTTTGTATTTAGGCTCCATATTTATCCATCTCAGTTTTCTCTTTAATTTCTGAATGATACTAAATGTTCAGGCAAACTTGGCCTTAAATGTATGTAAAATGCACTTAAACGAGCTCCGCTACTCCACAACCGTCTGCACACTGAAATATGTCTCCATTTTAGCTATTTCAGTCTTTTGTGCTCAAAAGTCATCTTAGTAAAATTAAACTTAACAGTTTTAGGTTTTAAAATATACGCTGCAATAATACTTATGTGATGATGGCTAGATCCTAATGGTCTGATCACCACAAAGTCATGAATTATATCCTGGTTATTACAGAATTGAGCCAGGCATTAAGTTTGTATATACCCTTGGGTTGTGGACTTCTTTTAAATTAATGCTCTGAAGTCACTCTGCATAGGGTATGCTGTTTATGTGTTTATTTACTTATATTCTACTTGAGCCGTGCTGATTAGAAAAAGACATTTCTAAGCTTATAAAGACATAGATAAGAAAGACAGCGAAAAAATAGTGAATTATCGTATAAACTCCTGACAGTTACAAGGAGAGTTAGAAAACTTAAATTAAAGAACTTATTAGGGGATCCAAGTGACAACACCTTTTAAGCGAGTCTAAAAGATATTCTTTATTCTATAACACCAGTATATAAGAGTATAAAATATGTTTATTTATATTATATATATGAGTTGTCACACACGTGCATATGGGAGGCAGCTAGAAAGACGAAAAGAAGGTAATTCCATGCCAGGACAGGGGGTGGCAGGGTGCAGTAAACCTCTCTCTGTTATCCCTGCAGACCAAACACGGGAAATTCTGCCTGGACCAGATGATGTCACTTCTGGTTCTGGGGCCCCTGAAGACGTCATTTCTGGTTCCAGCACCCCCAACCCCCACGAAGACGTCACTTCTGGTAAAGAAGACGTCCCCTCTGACTCTGGCTCCAGCCCCCTGAAGACATCACCTCCAACTCCAGCTCCGGCCCCCTGAAGACATCACTTCCATCTCCGGGCCCCAAACACGTCACTTCCACCAACCTGCCTTAAAAGCTAGACAACCTCCTTCAGTTCTCAGTTTTTGTTTTGAGCTCAATCTGTACACTACTGTGCTACCAATTCTTCCATTTTTCCGCCTTATTTAAGTATACAGGTGGCCGGCCCAAACCTTTTCCTATGTCAAGGACCTTCAACCCTTAAAAAAAAAAAAAAGGGTTGGAAAAAGTCGCTGTAGGTAAAAGAAACCTGGGGAGCGCTTCAACCTTGGGGTATAGCCTGGACCACTGGGCATGTGGACAAGGGGCTTATGGAGTAGGGAACACATTGGGGGCCCCAAGAAAAGGGACTGCTCTGCTGACCTCAACAAAGGGAAAGCCATTTGATAAAAATGGGGGTGCCCCGGGTCAGCAGGCGAGGAAAATATTCCGGTGGGTATTTAATCCACATTTGCCAGCTGCTCTCCAGGCCTACCACTTACGGGCCAAAATCAGGTGCTGGCTATGGCCAGATCAAAATAATGCCTGACATGTGGTGGAGCAGATAGCCATTGCGATATTGCCCAGAGCCCTCTTTAATAGAGATCCTAGAATGAATAAGAGCAAAGACCTACTCGGGTTGTACCAGAAAGGTACATCTAGGTTCACACAGGTCCCTGTGTCTCTACATCTGAGCCCCGTTGCCACACTGCGGAGCAAACGCCGGGGACTCCTGATACACAACATCAGTTTCCTCATGGTGATAAAGGGGTTTGTGGGGAGACACGGAGGGAGGAGTGGTGCGCTCTAGCTAATCCTGATACAGCATTTCCTGATACAGGAGTGGTAATAGTGAATAGATTCAAAGCACCAGCCTTATTTGATTCTGGCAGTAACATTTCCGTTATTGCTTGCCACTTGGTGTTACTGCGACAATGGCTTAAAATTAAGACCAGTCTAACCTGTGTACATAGGGATGTCCACCAGTATAAGTCCGCCTCCTGCTATGTCAGGTACGAGGGCACTATAAAAAGACTGATGATAGTGGTGACTAAAAAACCTTCTATCCTGGTGATACTGCGCAGAGACTTGTCAGATAGTAAAAGCGGTTTAACCCTCACCACTCCTAAACAAACACTGAGCCTAGTAATGGACGCTGAAAACATGTCCTCAGCCACCTCCACACCTTGTTCCCAGCTGGAGGAGAGACGGAGTTCGATCTCTAACAATGACATGGAAACTCCTGGGACATTGCACGGTGATACATCATCTCCAGCCGCTGCAGCAACCCGGGAGGAAACCACACGCCTTGAAGTTACCTCTGATCCTCTCACACAACTGCACTTTGAATTTAAGCAGACTCCAGTCTGTTTTAAAAGGGAGCAATGGAAAGATGACTCCCTTAGATTTGTGAAAAATGCAGTTGTTCTGGTAGATGGCCATCGCACTCAGTATCCTATGCTACAGGGTCCTCACTTTGTGTTAAATAATGACCTGCTCTATCGGGTAGCTGAACACGAGGGGGAGGTACGGTCCCTGTTGTTAGTTCCATTGACTTACCGGCAACAAGTCTGTGAACTGGTGCATACTCACCTCCTGGGAGCCCACTTGGGCCCCAAAAAGACTTTCGTGCATATTAAGCTTTGATTCTTTTGGCTGGGGATCAATGAGGAGGATCGCCACTTTTGCATATCCTTTCCGAACTGTCAAATGTGGCAGATTTGTAGGAGGGACTACGCTTGTCTAGTTCCTCTACCCCTTATTGATATCCCTTTCGAACGTATCGCGGTTGAACTGGTGGGACCCTAGAGCCCTTGGCCAGGGGACATAAGTATATAATGGTCCTGGTAGATTATGCAACCCGATACCCAGAAGCTATTCCATTGTACTCAGCGACAAATAAAGCTATTGCATGGAAATTGGTAGGGGTCTTCTCGCACATCAGCATCCCTAAAGAAATCCTAACGGATCAAGGGATGCCCTTTACCTCAGAGATGTTCAGAGAAACGGCCAAGTTACTGAAGATGAAGCACTTAAAGTCCTTGGTGTATCGTCCTCAAAGACCCTCAGATGCTTTGCAGGATGGTCAGAGAGGATGGAAGGAACTGGGATCAGCTCCTCCCCCTCATCCTTTTTACATCTCGGGAAATCCCACAAGCCTCCATGAGTTCTCACCATTTCAATTATTATACGGACGACAACCCCGGGGCAAATTAGATAGAAGGTTGGAATGAAGAGTCTCTCCATTGACAAATATATTAGAATATATTGTGCAATTATGAGATAGATTTGCTAAAATCCGAC
The DNA here is from genome assembly GCF_900747795.2 of Erpetoichthys calabaricus. Taxonomy (NCBI): domain Eukaryota; kingdom Metazoa; phylum Chordata; class Cladistia; order Polypteriformes; family Polypteridae; genus Erpetoichthys; species Erpetoichthys calabaricus. The sequence continues at coordinate 44,867,184 of NC_041405.2, forward strand.
CTATTCTTAAATCTCACATGAAAAAGGCGCAAGCAGCTCAGGTTTGTTGCTATGACCATGGCATGTCTCTGCATGAGTTCTGCCCGAGAAATCCGGTCATGGTAGTTGTTCCTACCTCCCATTCTAAACTACTGGCACATTGGCAAGGCCCTTACGAAGTTAAGGAGAGGAAGGGGTTTGATGATTATTTGGTGAAACAACCAAATCGTCGACTGACCAAAATGGGTATAAGGATTAACCGTGGAAGGATAGGGATCCCGATCCCTCCTCTGGGCAGCCCGTTCACTCTTTGCTCATAAATTAGACCTTAACTGTTGACCGCCCATCAACAACGGGAGCTGGAAACCGTTATCCTGTCTGTCCCAGAGGTATTGAGTGAGAAACCCAGACGAACCTTCCTGATTGAGCATAACATAGTGACAAAACCTGGAGTGATAGTCCAAGAATGCCCATTTCTGCTTCCCGAAGCAAAAAGAGCAGAAGTGGAGCTATAGATCAAATGGATGCTGGAAGTAGGTGTGATAAAGGAGAATTATAGTCCTTGGTCCAGTCCTGTTGTATTGGTTGCAAAGCCTGACGAGAGTTGAAGGTTTTGCAGTGACTTCCATTGGTTAACCAAATCTCCTAATTCAACACATATCCGATGGCGCGTGTGGACAACCTCCTTGAGCAGCTAGGACGACTCTAAATTCTTGACCACATTTGACATGACAGAGGGGTACTGGCAGGTTCCTTTAACGGACTTCAAAAAGGAAAAGACTGCATTTAGCACCCCCAGTGGGCACTGACAGTATCGTGTCCTTACATTTGGGTTGCATGGGGCACCCGTGACTTTTCAGCATCTGGTGGATAAAGTGCTCCGTCCTCATAACTCATATAGTGTTGCCTACCTGGATGATGTAATCATTTATTCCAGCACTTGGAAGGAACACCTACTGCAGGTACAAGGTGTGTTGCAGTCACTAGGGGAAACCAGTCTTTGAATTAACCCAAAGAAATATTTCTTTGGATTAATCACAGCCAAATATTTAGGCTACCTGGTGGGCCGGGGTACGGTGTGACCACAGTGTTCTAAAGTTGATGCCATATTGAATTGGCCCCATCTGAAAACCAAGAGGCAGGTTCAAGCCTTTCTCAGATTAGCGGGTTACTATCGGCAGTTTGTACCCCAATTCCCTGAGAAAGCGGCACCCTTGCATAATCTCACAAGGAAGGGAAGACCGAATCATGTGGTGTGGAATTTTAAAACAGAAACTGCATTTGATGACATAAAACTGGCCTTTACGTTAGCTCGAGTCTTGAAAGCTCCTAACTTTTCTCTGCCTTTCATCCTCCACGCGGACGCTTTGGACACAGATCTTGGTGCTGTGCTGAGCCAATGCGTCGATGGCATTGAACAGCCCATCATGTTCCTGAGTCGGAAACTGCTGGACCAGGAAACCAGGTATGCAGCCGTTGAGTAGGAGGCCTTAGTGATTAAATGGGTGATGTCAGCTGAAGTACTACCTCTTGGGTCACGAGTTCACCCAGGTAGCCAACCATGCCCGATTAAAATGGATGGCCTTACACAAGGAGTCGAACCTGCAAGTCACAAGGTGCTTCCTGAAACTACAGCTGTACAAGTTTTTGGTCGTTATCGCTGGGGTGTCCTGCAAACCAATGCCAATGCCCTTTCTCTGAGTCACAGCCTCTCAGCCAGGAATGCCCAACCTGATGGGTCTGAACTTTGGGGGGCGTGGGGGGGTTTGTGTCACACACGTGCACATGGGAGGCAGCTAGAAGGACCAAAAGAAGGTAATTTCATGCCAGGCCAGGGGTGGCGGGTTGCAGTAACCCTTTCTCTGTTATCCCTGCAGACCAAATACAGGAAATTCTGCCTGGGTCCGATGATGTCACTTTCAGTTCTGGCCCAGGCCCCGAAGACATCACTTCCGCCAAACTGCCTCAATAGCCAGACATCCTCCTTCAGTTCTCAGTTTCTGTTTTGAACTCAGTCTGTACACTACTGTGCTACCAATTCTTCAATTTTGCAGCCTTATTCAAGTATATGGGTGGCTGCCCCAAACCATTTCCTGTGTCAAGGTAATTTATTTTCACAGAGTATAAAAGTACTTATAAATATAGAAAAGAAATAGAAACAAATATAGAAAAAATACATAAAAATAATTTCCTTCACACCTTGCTCAATTAATATTATTTGAAAAATGCAGAATCTATATAACTGTGTTGTTCATCTGTTTCCAGTTAAGCCCGAGCTTTAAATAACCTGCAGTGGCCAGTGGAGCATCTGTTTGATGTGTCTGCAGGCCGCGCCATATAAAACGTTGACAGTGATGTTTTTGATGATGAAATTCTGAGAGGGCATCTCGCCGTTGAGGTCAGTGAGTTGTCCTACAGGCGGAGTCTCCTGATGCACTAAGGACTGCTTGAATTGACCTTATGTTAAGGAAATGTGTTTTGAGACACACTGACAACAAAACAGAGGAGAACATAATCAAATCTACACTGATTCTGAAGGAAACAGGAAGCCTAAGTTTTACTTTATCTGGGCTTTGACTTACCAATTCCAGAACACTCCAATTCTTTCTCTTTAGCCATTCCTTGATATATTTACTGCTGTGTTTATGGTCGTTATCCTGTTGTAAGGTTCACTTTCACTTGAACTTCAGTCTTGACCAGAGGTGGGTAGAGTAGCCAAAAATTGTACTCGAGTAAGAGTAGCGTTACTTCAAAATAATATTACTCAAGTAGAAGTAAAAAGTAGTCATCCAAAAAATTACTCAAGTAAGAGTAAAAAAAGTACTTGGTGAAAAGACTACTCAAGTACTGAGTAACTGTTTGATCATAATAAATTATTTATTTTTTAGAAATGTTGTAATAAGACAGACAAAAATATAAAATAATGTGCAAATTCTGCTATTTCCAAATAATAAAATAAAAAATGAGTAAAAATAAATAACATCTTTACAAAATAAAGATGCAAAAATTACAGAAAGTCCCAAATCTCAGTTTTTCACAACAAAGCTTTTGAAGCCAACACCTACAGTAAGTAACATGTATGTCTGAACAGTGCAAACTACTTACAGTGACAAGATATACTGACTGTACACTGACACTATAATCTGCATAGTCACTTGCCCTCTAAATAGCACAGCTGACAGAAAATAACATTCGAACAAGGCAGCCACCTTCCGCTGTGCATATCTGGAATACAGTGTATATAATGGAAAAAAAGTAACAAGTTGAGTGTTGCCCAATGTAGCGGAGTAAGAGTAACGTTTCTTCTTCACAAATGTACTCAAGTAAAAGTAAAAAGTATGGTGCAGTAAAACTACTCTTAGAAGTACAATTTTTTAAAAATGTTACTCAAGTAAATGTAACGGAGTAAATGTAACTCGTTACTACCCACCTCTGGTCTTGACAGAGGGTCACATGTTATTCTCAAGCACCAACTGATACAAAGAGTATTCGATGACAGTCAGCTGCTCCAAACCTTCACATTTGAACCACCATGCTTTACAGCTGGCATCAGGATCTTCTGCTGAGATGGTCTCTTTGGGTCACCAAACTTAACTTCCATAATCTTGATCCAATTGGTTTGTTAAGGCCAATACTGATCAATGATTTCATGTTACTTGATTGTCCGATTCCAATACTGTTTTTTTTTATGATATACTAAAGTCAGGGCGGTGCTTCAATTTGCTGCCCTCCAACTTATCTACAGTGGTGTGAAAAACTATTTGCCCCCTTCCTGATTTCTTATTCTTTTGCATGTTTGTCACACAAAATGTTTCTGATCATCAAACACATTTAACCATTAGTCAAATATAACACAAGTAAACACAAAATGCAGTTTTTAAATGATGGTGTTTATTATTTAGGGAGAAAAAAAATCCAAACCTACATGGCCCTGTGTGAAAAAGTAATTGCCCCCTTGTTAAAAAATAACCTAACTGTGGTGTATCACACCTGAGTTCAATTTCCGTAGCCACCCCCAGGCCTGATTACTGCCACACCTGTTTCAATCAAGAAATCACTTAAATAGGAGCTGCCTGACACAGAGAAGTAGACCAAAAGCACCTCAAAAGCTAGACATCATGCCAAGATCCAAAGAAATTCAGGAACAAATGAGAACAGAAGTAATTGAGATCTATCAGTCTGGTAAAGGTTATAAAGCCATTTCTAAAGCTTTGGGACTCCAGCGAACCACAGTGAGAGCCATTATCCACAAATGGCAAAAACATGGAACAGTGGTGAACCTTCCCAGGAGTGGCCGGCCGACCAAAATTACCCCAAGAGCGCAGAGATGACTCATCCGAGAGGTCACAAAAGACCCCAGGACAACGTCTAAAGAACTGCAGGCCTCACTTGCCTTGATTAAGGTCAGTGTTCACGACTCCACCATAAGAAAGAGACTGGGCAAAAACGGCCTGCATGGCAGATTTCCAAGACGCAAACCACTGTTAAGCAAAAAGAACATTAGGGCTCGTCTCAATTTTGCTAAGAAACATCTCAATGATTGCCAAGACTTTTGGGAAAATAGCTTGTGGACTGATGAGACAAAAGTTGAACTTTTTGGAAGGCAAATGTCCCGTTACATCTGGCGTAAAAGGAACACAGCATTTCAGAAAAAGAACATCATACCAACAGTAAAATATGGTGGTGGTAGTGTGATGGTCTGGGGTTGTTTTGCTGCTTCAGGACCTGGAAGGCTTGCTGTGATAGATGGAACCATGAATTCTACTGTCTACCAAAAAATCCTGAAGGAGAATGCCCGGCCATCTGTTCGTCAACTCAAGCTGAAGCGATCTTGGGTGCTGCAACAGGACAATGACCCAAAACACACCAGCAAATCCACCTCTGAATGGCTGAAGAAAAACAAAATGAAGACTTTGGAGTGGCCTAGTCAAAGTCCTGACCTGAATCCAATTGAGATGCTATGGCATGACCTTAAAAAGGCGGTTCATGCTAGAAAACCCTCAAATAAAGCTGAATTACAACAATTTTGCAAAGATGAGTGGGCCAAAATTCCTCCAGAGCGCTGTAAAAGACTCATTGCAAGTTATCGCAAACGCTTGATTGCAGTTATTGCTGCTAAGGGTGGCCCAACCAGTTATTAGGTTCAGGGGGCAATTACTTTTTCACACAGGGCCATGTAGGTTTGGATTTTTTTTCTCCCTAAATAATAAACACCATCATTTAAAAACTGCATTTTGTGTTTACTTGTGTTATATTTGACTAATGGTTAAATGTGTTTGATGATCAGAAACATTTTGTGTGACAAACATGCAAAAGAATAAGAAATCAGGAAGGGGGCAAATAGTTTTTCACACCACTGTAAATATATTAACCTATTTAAATAGAAAATTAAAATGACATATAGAGTAAACGTAAGATAAATTTTGCATAGATTTATTAATATATAGAGAAACAGCAATAATTTTTCACATATAATTATGTATAAGCATCAACTGGACAAGAATATAGTACAGACGCACCAGAGCCAGTGTAGTGTACAAGTGATAGGTGGGATGTTTTCTGCGCAGAGCAAGAATGCATTTGGATTGATAACGAAACAAAAGTATAAATTGTAAATTAGTTGTTTATCTTCCTAGAAATTATTATTGGTGTAATATTTGTTTATTTTTGTTATTGCCTCATAAATTTCAACTGCCGTCACAGAAGGACTGTCTGAAAATTATTTTTGAAGCATTTGTGGGTAAAAATCAGAGAATTTCACTTTTTTCATTCATGAGTGATATTTTTCCGAACCCTGCTGCCTACACATGAATTGTACCGAGCCTTTTGGCCAATAATGCCGCCCCCTCCACCCACTCCTAGCTATGCCACCGCTAATTTCCTACATAACCAGATAAATAGAAGTTTAATGTCCTATATTAAAGTGTATTTGTATAATTAAACTATAGACCACAAGCATAAACTGTTCATTTTTTATTAACAAAATGAAATTCCATAGGCTGTTTAGTGACCATAGAACAGTAAAATAAATAAAATGTCCTTAAAATACACAGGTGACCTAAGAAAATACATACAAAACTATTTATCCATAATATATATGACATAAAAGAAAATAAAATGCTTCTCATAATTACAAACAAATTGTTTAGTTTTCTCTGTAATGTACCTATCTGAAACAAAGCTTCATTAAAAACAGTAGTTTTCACCATTTCTCTAATAACAAATTATATAAATATACTGTATATATTCTCACACAATCAATTAATTGATATTGGCAATTAAATGCTGCTTAAATGTAAATAAACACGCATGTATGTTTTAATAATTTTAAATCATTAATTGCACTACAGCTTTTTGCTGATAAAATATACATTTACTGTATGGGAAAGAGTAGTGGAAGCTCGGTTAAGAAGTGAGGTGATGATCAGTGAGCAGCAGTATGGTTTCATGCCAAGAAAGAGCACCACAGGTGCGATGTTCACTCTGAGGATGTTGATGGAGAAGTTTAGAGAAGGCCAGAAGGAGCTGCACTGTGTTTTTGTGGACCCGGAGAAAGCATACAGTATGACAGGGTACTTCGAGAGGAGTTGTCATATTGTATTAAGAAGTCGGGAGTGGCAGAGCAGTACATAAGTGTGACAGTGGTGAGGTCTGCGGTAGGAGTGACAGATGCATTCAAGGTGGAGGTGGGATTACATCAGGGATCGGCTCTGAGCCCTTTCTTATTTACAATTGTGATGGACAGGTTGACAGACGAGATTGGACAGGAGTCCCCATGGAGTATGATGTTTGCTGATGACATTGTGATCTGTAGCGATAGTAGGGAGCAGGTTGAGGAGATGCTGGAGAGGTGGAGATATGCTCTAGAGAGGAGAGGAATGAAGGTCAGTAGGAACAAGACAGAATACATGTGCGTAAATGAGAGGGAGGTCAGTGGAATGGTGAGGATGCAGGGAGTAGAGTTGGCGAAGGTGGATGAGTTTAAATACTTGGGATCAACAGTACAGAGTAATGGGGATTGTGAAGAGAGGTGAAAAAGAGAGTGCAGGCAGGGTGGAATGGGTGGAGAAGAGTGTCAGGAGTGATTTGTGACAGATGGGTATCAGCAAGAGTGAAAGGGAAGGTCTACAGGACGGTAGTGAGACCAGCTATGTTATATGGGTTAGAGACGGTGGCACTGACCAGAAAGCAGGAGACAGAGCTGGAGGTAGCAGAGTTAAAGATGCTAAGATTTGCACTGGGTGTGACGAGGATGGATAGGATTAGAAATGAGAACATTACAGGGTCAGCTCAAGTTGGACGGTTGGGAGGCAAAGTCAGAGAGGCGAGATTGCATTGGTTTGGACATGTGCAGAGGAGAGATGCTGGGTATATTGGGAGAAGGATGCTAAGGATAGAGCTGCCAGGGAAGAGGGAAAGAGGAAGGCCTAAGAGAAGGTTTATGGATGTGGTTAGAGAGGATATGCAGGTGATGGGTGTAACAGAACAAGATGCAGAGGACAGAAAGATATGGAAGATGATCCGCTGTGGCAACCCCTAACAGGAGCAGCCGAAACAAGAAGAAGAAGAAGAAGAAGACTGTATTTATATAGGTGTGTTTTTTTTTTCTTTAGTGTATCAACTAAACATTCGTAATTCTTGAGGTGTAAATATAAAATATGGATTACCATTTAAATTATGCAGTACTTGGTCCAAGTTGTGTTGGATGACTTCTCTGATGACTATTTTTCAGTCTATTACTCCACTCTCTTTAACGTAAAGGCTAATATAACAATTGCCTTGTTCTCTGATGAGATAAGCTTCCACCGCTCTTTCTTTATACTTTCAGAAGTTTGCTGCAAAAGAAAAAAAAAAAACATGCACGTTGGCTCAACTACCATAATACTTTGTGTAAAGGAGCACTACAACTAAGTTATCATCACGCTTAGAAAAGCAGCATTTGAAAATATCAGTTTTTGTGATCTGCCTTTTCACCGATCGAGTCTTTTGTTTAGTGAGAATCGTCTGATTTTGATCGGTGGCTGATTGATCGGAGCATCCCTAACAGAAATTTTTGTGATTTGCAAACATGCATATCGTGAGGGAAGTAAAAATAAACTCGATCCCTTAGGTTTAAAAGTCAAAGCAAAGGTAAAGAATTTAGGGGTAATCATCGACCCTCATTTAATCTTTAAATCACAAATTAACAAGATTACTAGGACTGCATTCTTTCATTTAAGGAATAAACTTAAACCTCTTATAACATTACAACAAACTGAAAAACCAGTTCACACTTGTTTTTTGTTGACTGGATTACTATAACTCACTCCTAACAGGGCTACCTTAAGAGAGACATTAATAGGCTGCAATTAGTACAGAATGCTGCAGCCAGAATCTTAACTAGGAACAGACGATTTGAGCACATCACACTAGTTCTCACGTTGTTACAATGGTTACCCGTGTCCTTTAGAATGGACTACATACTGTAAATCATTAGTAGTATTTTAAAGCCTTAAATAATCTTGCCCCTTCCTATATTTTAGAATGCCTGTCCACCCACCCCTACACTCCAGGTTATAACCTTAGATCTTCTAATGCCCAAGAGCCAAGCTTAAATGAAGTGTTGAGGTGGCCTTTTGCTGTTATGCACCTAAAATCTGGAATATTTTACCTATAGAAATTCAGCAGGCTAATACTGTGGTACATTTTTTAAAAACTGCTAAAAATCCATTATTTTAATTTGCCTTTTTCGTAGCTACATTTAACTGAACTCCTAATAGATTATTTGGACATACAATTATCATATTCTTCATGGATCTGCAGTCTTTAATAACCTCTGTTTTTCTCTGCTGTCTTCTCTGTTGTGGCGATTTGTGCCACCACCACCTGATCAAGGCACCATGCGGCTAAATGTGATACAAGAATGAAGACAGGCGCCTCAGCTATCCACCAGACCAGTTTCATTAAATCCTCATATTAAGCTTGGAAATAAAGAGGACTCATTTAAGATGTTAGGTAGAAGTCCCAGTGTGGACGTGGTGGTCCATTGACCTTGGAACTCCTGCAGATTTTGTTTTTTCTCCAGCCTAATTGGAGTTTTTTTGGATTTGTTTTTTCTGTCCTCCTGGCCATCTAACCTCATCATTGGACTCCTCTTTAGAGACTTGCATCATGATACTGTATATAAGGATGCTGCTCTTCTACTTGATATGTATTTGTTTTTTAAGATCTTATAGATTTGTTTTTTCTTTGTTACATATTCTTTAATATTATTTCCTAATCGAATTTGCTTTTCTTTTCTTGTTACTCTCTCTTTGACATCTTGTATGGAACTTTGAACTACATTGTATGAAAACGTGCTCTATAAATATTCTTGTTGTTGCAGTGTTTGCCAGCAGCATGGAAGGTTAAATTATTCGTTTTACAACATTAAAGATGTCCATGCATTCTGCACTGTTGAGTGCAGTCGACTCAGTGGGAGGCACAAGAGTTAAAAAGACAAGAAGAGAGAAAATAATAACAAACCAAACAGTAATAAAATTACTTTACAAAATATACAAATTGCACTTGTTATATATAAAAATTGCACTGGTTGACTTAAGGTCTATATTGCACATTGGGAGAATGATATGGAGCAGTTTTATTCTGAGTTCAGGGCCATGATTGCTTTTGGATAAAAGCTGTTTTTAAGGTGGTTTGTCTCCTGGTTTTCATTGCTCTGTATCTCTTGCCCGATGGAAAAGCTGGAAGAGGCAATGACTGGGATGTGATGAATCCTGTGAAATGTCTATTGCTTTTTTGCGGCATCGGGAGGTGTAGATTTGTTCCAGAGTGGGGAGGGTACAACCAATTGTTCTCTCTGCTGTCCTGACGACCCTGTAGAGCGCTTTCCTTTCTGAGGTACTACAGCTGCCGCACCACACACACAGTCCGCATGTGAGCACACTCTCGATGGAACAGTGATAAAAGGCAAGGAGCAGTTTTTGGGTAGATGGTTCTTTCTGAGGATTCTCAGAAGATACAGTCTCTGTTGCACCTTCTTCAGCAGCTCCTTGGTGTTGGCGCTCCAGGTCAGGTCATCCTCCAGCTCAATGCCCAGAAACCTGAACACCGGGACCCTCTCCACACAGGCCCCGCCAATGATGAGTGGCTGGATGTCAGTTTTGTTTTTTCTAAAGTCAATAATAAGCTCCTTTGTTTTTGTGGTGTTGAGGAGAAGGTTACTGACTCTGCACCACTCGGACAGCCACTCCACCTCGGCCCTGTATGCCAGCTCACCCTCCTTGCCTGAGATGAGTCCGACCACCGTCGTGTCATTCGCGAACTTTATGATCTTGTTTCTATGGTGAGTGGGGACACAGCCATATGTGTAGAGGAGCGGGCTGAGCACACAACCCTGTGACGTCCCGGTGTTGAGGCTGAGAGCAGTGGAGGTGTGGACACCCAGTCTGACCCTCTGGGAGCGACCAGACAGGAAGTCCAGTATCCAACTGCATGTGAGTGATGGAAGTCCCAGATCTACCAGTTTGGACACCAGTTGTTGTAGGAGGATAGTGTTAAACGTCGAGCTGAAGTCCACAAAGAGCATAACTTCCCTGCTGCTCCAGGTGGGTCAGGGCAGCATGAAGGGCTGTGGCCACAGTGTCCTCCGTGGATCTCTTTGCTTTGTAAGCAAATTGAAATGGGTCCAGGTCTGCTGGCAGGCAGGCGATGATATGACTCCACACAAGTTTCTCAAAGCACTTCATGATGACAGATGTGAGTGCCACTGGGCTGAAATCATTCAGATTGTTCATGATGGATTTTTTCGGCAGCGGAACAATGATTGAGGACTTGAGGCAGGATGGGACAGTGGCCTGGGACAGGGACTGGTTGAAAATCCAAGTGAAGATCCACACCTTCGGGTCCTGCAGCCTTCCTTGGTCTTACCTTCTTCATCACCTGCCTCACCTCGCACTCCTCCAACATGAGTATGTTGCTGTCGTGAACAGGCGGCTGTGATGGAGCTGCAGTTGGTGTCGCCTCAAAGCGGGCAAAGAAGAGGCATCATAAGCTCCCATCACAGGTAGTGTTTTCAGTTGTAGGAGACTCCATTACCCAGGAACGACTCAGGAAAAAAAAAAGCTTGTTTTTTTGCAAAAACACTGTTACTTCTTTTAAGTTCTAATATTCACTAATATACAATGATGGGCACTCAATTTAGTTTATTTTGTTGCCTGCTTTATCAGGCATACAGTTTTGAAATTGCACTACCTAGCATGTCTTAAGCCAGGCATGAACATTTCTTAGGCATCTGTCAGATTACAAAAAACTAATAAGGTCAATTTGTGGCATTAAAAAAGACAAACTATTTAAACAGTATTGTGGGTAGAGCTCATATTTTATACTCATTTTAATATGATGTCAGTTTAATACAGTATATGTCTACATTAAAACCATTAAGGAATCAGAATAATAACTTACAATCATTAAGGAGCTGACTTTGATCAAATCTTTCCACTTGCCAACTCTGTCAAAGAGCTGTAGTGTGTTAAAGAGGTTATGAAAAAAAAAGGAAACATTTTAAAAATAACGTAACATGATTGTCAATGTAATTGTGTTGTCATTGTTATGAGTGTTGCTGTGTTTTATATATATAAAATACACACACACACATATAAACATATATATACATATACATATACACATATATATACATATCTACATATATATATATATATATATATATATACATATACACATCCACATATCAACATATATATACACATATATACACACACACACGGTTTATGGGTGATGATTGTATTACTCTTTTTATGTTTATTTTATTTTAGAATCAACTCCTATCTGCGCACACCAGGGCGGCGTGGGCGGATGCGTATGGTGTATTCACTCCATGTTGTCGTGCATTGCGCTGGCACTGGTATTGTGATAAAAGAATTTGAACAATATATAAGAAGCGTATAAATTATTAAACAGTAAAACATTAACATTTAAGAAGTAAAGTTACATTGAGTACTACTGCAGTGCCTTCGGTATACCTCATTTTTTCTTTGCCATTACATGCTTAAATGTATACATTTTTTGGTGTACCTACCCGAGAACACGCGACATATAACAGACCGTGGGAGAAGCATGGATTTTAAACCAGCGTTGAGTTCATCTGCTGGTCTCCCTCGTGGAATAACTGGTAATGTTTCACTAAAATGTACACCGAGTAAAACGACATTACCTCCTTTTTTTTTTGTACGATCTCTGAGATGTTGCTTTTTTCGGTTCAAGGCTTCATAAGCTCTTTTATGTTGTATGGTGTACTTATCCCCAAACCATCATCTTTGAATGTTGCAAGACTTTCGCCTTGTATGTAGATCGGGGGTAATTACATTCATTGCATTCCTAGTCTGAATCACAATCTGATTGTATGGGGTGGTTACCTGGCACTGTAGGGTTGCCACCCGTACTTTAAAATACGGAACCGTGCCGCGTTTGACAATGACATTGCGCGTCCCGTTTTGAATCAATACTGGACGGATTTATCCCGTATTTTTTTTATCATTTTTTTTTTAAAGCAGCGTCTCATGCAAATCATCCCACACGCATTTTATGAAGATGCCTCCTTTCCTACTTTTGATTGGGTAATACTTGATGTCATTGTTAGTTTGATTGGTGTTTTTAACTGTCCAGTGAGGAGGGCGTGTCTTTTAAGTACAGTCTGCAAAGTGTTGGCACTGAGATGTGGCATCAGCGCCATAGATGAAGCCCCTAACGTTGCGGTCGGCAGGTCGGCTAACATCCGCCATGTGCCGTCTTTCAGTTGCGAGAAGCAGATCATAGAATGGTTGAAACTGTTGCCCCCTAACGTTGCGCCACGGCGTGTGGTTCGTTTATACCTCGTGTCTTCTCATTAAAGTTTTATCTCGCGAATATGTTATTGCAATCCGCAGCGGGAGCGTTTCTATAAACTGAATTGAAACTTACGTTTTACACCGTGCTTTGTTTCCCTTATGAACATGCTTGTATGCTTAAGTCGCTCCGTTCTCAATTGTTTAATTAATTTTTTGCTGTTCGCTGTTTGCGGCTCTTCCTCCATTTCCCCCTACTTCGTTCTTTTCTCTCGCGAATATGTTATTGCAATCCTTAACGGGAGCGTTTCAATAAACTGATTGAAAATAGTTTTGCATTTACCTTTTTAGTAAAAGTCGAGCTTTTAAGCCTGAGAAATCACCCCGTAAATGCACATGTTTAATTGCACATGTGTTAATATGTATGGTTACACAGTATTAAAAGACAGTGAACAACGTCAGTTACCTTTGTTCCCGCGTTTGATAAAAGGTGAGCTTTTAAGCCTGAGAAATCACCCCGTAAATGCACACGTTTAATTGCACATGTGTTAATATGTATGCTTACACAGTATTAAAAGACAGTCAAAAATTAACGTCATTTACCTTCGTTCCCGCGTGCGACTCGTGCTGTAAATCTCTTCCTTGTTTTTAGTTCACGTGATTACGTAGGAGGCGTGATGACGCGATACGTGACTCCGCCTCCTCCATTACAGTGTATGGACAAAAAATATGTTCCAGTTATGACCATTACGCTTTGAATTTCGAAATGAAACCTGCCTAACTTTTGTAAGTAAGCTGTAAGGAATGAGCCTGCCAAATTTCAGCCTTCTACCTACACGGGAAGTTGGAGAATTAGTGATGAGTCAGTCAGTCAGTCAGTGAGTGAGTGAGTCAGTCAGTCAGTGAGGGCTTTGCCTTTTATTATTATAGATTCACATATATATATATATATATATATATATATATATATATATATATATACAGCTTACTTACAAAAGTTAGGCAGGTTTCATTTCGAAATTCTACGCGTAATGGTCATAACTGGAACCTGTTTTTTTGTCCATATACTCTAATGGAGGAGGCGGAGTCACGTATCGCGTCATCACGTATTACGCCTCCTACGTAATCACGTGAACTGAAAACAAGGAAGAGATTTACAGCACGAGTCAAACGCGGGAACGAAGGTAAATGACGTTAATTGTTGAGTGTCTTTTAATACTGTGTAAGCATACATATTAACACATGTGCAATTAAACGTGTGCATTTACGGGGTGATTTCTCAGGCTTAAAAGCTCGCCTTTTATTAAAAAGGTAAATGCAAACTGTTTTCATTCTGAAGGGCACAAACCACGTTAGATTTCAGCCGTTAAACACGCAAAAATGTCGGTACACACCAGATAAATAAGCGCAACATATTATCAGTTGTATGTATGCTTACAATACATATAGAAATGTGTTAATCGTTAACTAATATTATGGGATGGTGTTTTTCGACTCGTGCCTTGATTTAAACGATTGCATGTCTTGGTGGGTTTGCGTAGCTTATTGTCAATATCTTTACACCTCTTTTTAAGACTTAATTTAAAAAGGTTTTCTTTTCTTCTTAATTAAAATTTAAAAGCAATACTTCACCGCTGCAAAGCCCCTCTAGCGCTGACGTCCGTGGTTCGAGTACCGTAAGCGAGTGCAGTGAGTGTGTACGCCTGATGAGCCAAGAATAAGGGGGGAAACACGTGTCACGTACTCTTTGCATTATTTCACAGTAAACTATTTTCAACCATTCTGTGATCTGCTTCTCACAACTGAAAGCACCGTGGCTGATGGTACCTGACTTGCTGGCCAATCATAAGCGTTACCTGGTAGGTAACCACCCACTCACTTCACTCCCTTACGGGAATCGAACCTCGGACGTCAGCGCTAGAGGCGAAGCCCCTAAAATTGCGCCACGGGGTGTGGTTCGTTTATTTGACAGCATGTAGATCGGGGTAATTACATTCACGGCATTCGTAGTCTGATTCACAATCTGATTGTATGGGTGGTTACCTACCAGGTAACGCTTATGGTTAGCCAGCAAGTCAGCTCGAAGTGATCACTCGAGTGAAGGCAGCGTCACAAAAAAACAGATCCTTAACAAACTGTTATTGGTACATTTTCCCTCAATTTTAAAAGGTTTTCTGTTCTTCTTAATAAAAATTTAAAAGCAGTACTTCGCCGGTGCGAAGCGCGGGGATTTGAGCGACTGACGCATACAGACATATTCATGAGTGCAGGTACTTCGGAAAGAAAGCACCGTGTAAACCTAAAGTTTAAATTAAGTTCATAGACCTACAAAAGGTTGCCATTGATTTCAGGCAAGATTGCTTTTCTCCTGTACAGCTATACGTTGCATTCTCAAGAGTGTGCTTGCACGGCTTGGTCATATTACAACCGGAGTGCTGAACTGACAACGTGGTATACAAACAAAACTATAACAATCGTAATAAACGAACAAAAAAAAAAGCGAAGAACCCTTGGATTTCATAAAAAGGCTCCTTCCTTGGCGAAGAAACGAAAAACGAAGACCTTATATGGCGTTCGTTTATAAAACAGCGGAAAGGCTGTGTTAAGGCTGCTTCACAAAAAAACAGATCCTTAACAAATTGTTATTGGGATATTTTCCCTCAATTTAAAAAGCTTTTCTTCTTAATAAAAATTTAAAAGCAGTACTTCGCGGGGATTTAGATGTATATAGATATATATATATAGATGTATATAGATATAGATATAGTTATATGTATGTATGTCTATATATATATATATGTATGTAAGCTTATAAGTACTGCCTTACTTCTCTTTAAGAAAGGTAGATGTAATGATACTTGATTTAAACGATTCCATGTCTTCCTGGGTTTGCGTAGCTTATTGTCAATATCTTTACACCTGTTTTTAAGACTTATTGACTGAAATGGGCTTTCACGAAAAAAGTTAGGGCTTTGCTACAGGATACACCCTCCACAAGTTAAGGAAGTAAAAATAAAAGGTATATATTTCTGTTTTATTTAAACCTTTTAAGTTCGTATGCATAGCCCCATTTGGCTGTTTTAGTTTTTTTTTTTCTTTCTTCAGTAATATTTAATCTCCTTAAAGAAAAAGAACATATCCATTTCACTTTTTTTGTATCTCTTTAGTAATATTTTAGTGTAAAAGGATAACCAGTATTTAAACCTTTTATGTTACTATATAAATTTATTTTACACAATGTTGAAAAATTAATAAGAAAGCTACTGGCAGCTGCTGCTTTAATTTTCAATGAAATGAAAAAAGCTCTCCAAGAGAAAACGTCAATGAAGAAGAAACAGTTTGCACTATCTAAAAAGGAGAAACCCTCATTTATAAAGGTTTGCTGCAGATGACTTAACTGAAAATAAATGAATAGTTCCTATGTGTATAATACATATTTATCTATTTGACTTATGCCTTTATTCCAGCAACTTGCAACATCTGACGTACAATTTGTTACATTACTTTTGTTTTTTGCAGCACAGGCAGGTGAAGTGACTTCCTCAGGGTCACACAGTGGTGTCAGTACCAGGATTTGAACTGACAAGCTGCGGGTTTGCTGAAATATTACTGAAGAAAG